>NW_028122830.1:0-148763 GCF_965194805.1 Balaenoptera borealis | reverse complement strand
GGCCTGCACCCTCCAAAACTTCATCTGGCGCTCCTCTCCAGCGGGAGCCTGTTCCCCCTGCTGTGAATAAGCGCCAGTCCCCACCCAAGCTCCAAACCCACTTTCTACTCCAAGACTTCAGCAAGCAACGAGTTCCATGGAGGGAACCCAACGTGCCTGAGCCAGTCATGTCAAAGCCCATCGAACAAGAGCAGAGGCCAGAGCGAGAGGCCATGAAGAGGCGGGCTCAACAACAACGGGAGAATGCTGCCAGATACACCTCTTCGGGCAAGCTGCAATTTTTCACCGAGAGGGAAAACGAAATGGAAATTGCCGACTACTACGGATACGTCAAGTGAGAGCTGCTAGGATTCTTGGTGCCACCTTGGCTACCAGCTGTTCTTCCATACACAGGTAAGACAGGTATAGAACTGAATAAGTAAATGGAATACAATTAATAGACGAGTAACAAACCTTTCGAATTTTCAGATGCTGCTAACTGGGGCGTGAGAAAGGAAGGACTGAAAGTTGGATGGGAGAATGAAGGAAAGGGGTAAAAACTGAGCAAAGAGGAAGGAACTTGGCCCAGGGCTAGGAAGGCCAAAAGAGACGTATGGATTTAGGAAAGGAAGCAGGAGCGAGGATGAAATGGCAGAAGTAAAAAGCAGGGTCAGAGGTCTGGGTTGAAAGAACACAATTGGAGTAGAGTTGAAGGTGACAGAAGATGAGTCTAGGTTTACTAGGAGAAATAGAAAAAGTCTCTCGGGGACGCTGGCCTTAAGTCTCACAACCACCAGATAGGTATTTCAGAAAACAAGAGGTTCAGGACACATCTCTGAAAGGTCTGAGTTGCCTTATTCAGGTGTGACTGTAGTGGGGGAATAGGGAAATCTACCAGAGAAGTGGCTAGGGCTCAGAGTTATCCTAGGGGCAGCTGACGACAGGGGCAGAGCCAAGGGAACTGCTGGATCAGGAGGCCCACGAACAAAGCAGGGGCATAGCCGCCTGTCACTTCCCTGCCAGGAAGGAAGCCAGGTATATTACTATAACCAAGGCACACTGGGGTCTTTACTGTATGGAGAACTTGGCTCCTGCCCGCAATCCTACGGCTCGGCGTCACACACAGGAAGTAGGGCCTCTGGGCAACCAGAAATGGGAATGGGACTGAAGGAGATTCAGCCCACAAATATCCGACCACCAGCTTCCACCTCTGCAATCTGCCACCCTGTGTCTGCTCAACGCATCACAGAAACAAGTTTTCAAGGTGAGTATACAGACGGCAGAGAAAAGTTGAACAATGAGGTCAGCATTCAAAAATGGGGTCAAATCGACAGCTGGGAAGGGGTGTAGAGACAGGTAGAATTTAGATCCTGAGCCTTTAATAACCACTACCTTCTCTCAGTGCTCTCTGTTTTTAGACTCTATATGAGAACACCTAGGGCTTCCCTGGTAGCGCCTGCCAATGCAGGGGACACGGGTTCGAGCCCTGGTCTGCGAAGATCCCACATGCCGTGCAGCAACTAAGCGCATGTGCCACAACGACGGAGCCTGCATTCTAGAGCCCGTGAGCCTCAACTACCGAAGCCCACGTGCCTACAGCCCATGCTCCGCAACAAGAGAAGCCACCGCGATGAGATGCCCGCACACCGCAACCGAGAGTAGCCCCCGCTAGCCGCCAACTAGAGAAAGCCCGTGCACAGCAATGAGAGACCCAGTGCAGCCAAAAAAATAAATACGTAGAATAAATAAGTTCAAACAGTAAATAAATACATAAACATAAATTACAAAAAAAAAGAACACCTAATGCAGGTGGGAAGGTGGGAGGGCCACTGTAGAGGTCATCTATGCTACATGTACAAGAACCCCGAGAGCACACCAATCGGTACCACACTTTTCACTGCTGTAGCCGATCATTCCCCCTGTACTGCCACACTGTAGCACTCCCTTCCCTCATCTACTGCTATAGTCTCTTTGGAAGGTGTTTCCGAACTCTTGTTATCAGAGTGCCAGTTGAACTGTCCTCACTTCCTTCATTTATACCAGGATTGAAGACCTTGTGGTCCGAGATCCTGTCCAGAGAGCAAGCAGGCTAAGGCTCTGTCTTTGTTGATGTATTTCATCAGAAAGGGCTCTACCCCCTCTCCTAGTTCATGGTGTGAAGTGTTCTTGGCCTCTCGGGAAAGTGGGGAGAATGGAAAGGACCCTATATGAGAATGCTAGGCTCTGTAAAACATTTCAGGTTTTTAAAAATAAGACTCATTTTGTATTGGACTGACAACAGTCCTATGAAATACAAAGAAGGCCGAGAATCAGTGACAGGAAAGGATCACCAGTAAGAACTACAGCAGTCACCGCTTACCTCGTAGCATAGGGCACTGTCCGTGATCCTTAAGAAGAGTTAGTAGAAATGCCTTGCCCATCTTGCCCCTGAACCCCTTGAAAGGTACACGACTGCTGTGTTGGTGTTTAGGGGGAGCATCTCACTTACCAGGGACTGACTTCTCCCTTGATTCCTCTGTAGTGATGGAGACTTCCCCGCTGATGAAAAATTCCCTGGGATTGCAACCTCCAAGCCAGACAGCTTTCCTATGGAATGACAGAGAACTTGTCAAGGTGAAACACCAGTCTGCGGGAGAAAGGGAAGAAGAGAATGATGGAAATCGTTTCTGGGAAACTATTTTTACATTATGTGTTGTTTGTTCCCGGTAAATAAACTGAAATCTTCTTAACAGTACAACAAAATCTAAACCACTAAAGCCAACAATACAGGAGTATAACGTTCGACAAAAATTTCTTTGGCTGCGCAGCATGTGGGATCTTAGCTCCCCAACCAGGGATTGAACCCACGCCTGCTGCATTGGAAGCGCAGAGTCTTCACCACGGGACCACCGGGGAAGTCCCAGGACTATCACTTTTAAAGGAGAAGGTACAAACCCCTCGGTTCTATGAACTGGAGATTTTTAGTAAGAAGTCAATATATTTGTTGTTAGGCACATTTTATGTTAGGCTGTCTCCCTGCACAGGATGCAGGCGCCTTGAGAATGGAAGTCATATCCCTCTATAGTACGTCCCTCTTCTTTCTGCTTTGCAGTTTGCTGCTCCACTTGTTCAACCCCACCTAGTAATAACCTATACTTCCCTTGTTCCTGTTTTCCCATCTGGAAAACAGACAAAAGGCAACCAAACAACGCAAAGGTCTCAACAAATAAGGGATATCCAAAACCAGAGATGGCCAGAACTTCTGTACCCCTGATGAAATAGTCCTCATACAAAACCTGATAATCAAATTCCTTAATGCTAGGAATCACAGTGAAAAATAGTATCTGAACTGACTTCTGTCAGATGAGTGAGAACTAAGGTTAATTCAGTGTATCTGAAGCATAGAAAGTGAGGGCAAAAGTGGCACAAGATGGGGCTAGAGAAGCAGAGAGGATTCTAGACCACGCAGAGTCTTAAAGGCCAACAGTGTGTTTTCTATTCTCAAAACAATGTTTGTGAGCGATGTTTATGAGCAACGTTCCAACTTGCTTTGAAGGTCTCTTGTGTGAAGAGTGGATTGGAAGGAAACAAGATATATGGACACTAGTTAGGACCTAATCGCAACAGACAGGCAAGTTCAGTATTAGGAAGTTGAGGAAGAGCTGGCTGACAGATTCCAAAGAAATTCAGGAGATGAACGGAAGCGGGCTTAATGGGGTAGGAGATGGAGGAAAGGAAGGTCTTAGGGAATTCAAGGGTTTACTGCACACATGAGCAAAGTCTCAAAATTAATCATTTGAACGTACAGAGGCGGATCTCCCAAATGACACCGGTTAGGAAGCAACGGTACGCCCTTTAGAATTCCTAGAGACAACACAAATCAACTGTTTCGATGGAAAATTCGGCGGGACTCTTGATTTCCATGGGAATACAGAGAAAAGAGACACTGATCTGGCTTGCAGGTATATTTAGGAAGTTGTTAGCCGGACATCACCTACTAGTATCATGTAAGTAGGCCGTCCGAAGTAGGAAGCTTAGGGGAAAAACCTGGAGGAAAACTTAAAAGCTTAAGCCACACCTCTACACTACACCACCTTTCACAATTTCTTCTCAGATAAGCATCATCCCCATCAGTGAAGAAACTCGTACCTCATAATAGGAAAAACAGGCCTAAAGATTCAATGTGTGTCTTGGGAGGTCCCATCTATGCGATATCTTCCTGGGACCAGAAAAGGCCCCAGGAAGATCCATCTCTGCACCCCTGAAAGCTTACCACCAAGGAAAATGACTAGGTCCATAGATTGCCTCCCTCAAACCAGCTTACCTCACACATAGATCATTAGCAACTCCGCCCTTACTCACATTATCACAGTCACAAGAGTGGTTAGGGAGAAAAGCACTAACCAGGGGAACTAAAACAGAGGCAATCCAGGCCAAGCTGGGCTGGTGGCAGATATCTGCTCCTTACGCTCGGGTGCATAATGCGACTCACCACAGTGCCTTTTTCACAGACCCTTTTGAACGTTTCTCCACAGAATCCAACAGCTCAAGTTAGTTCATGACGCTTCAAGGTCAACAATCGTCAAGAGAAAAACATGCAATATGTCTTACAATGTTGGATTCCTTACAAACAGGACAAGGAGATAACCATGTAGACAAAACCAGAGCATTTGAAAACATCTGTATTCTACAAACACACCAGTGAATGCTATAAATAAGGTACTATGACATAAAACAAAATGAAAACTAGATGTGAGACTGTTCTCTTCAGTGTACAGACTTCATGGCAGTTGCTGCACACTATCTAGCTACTTAGATCTTTAACTCTCTGTTCTGTTAATACCAAATGAGGCCCAAGTGTGTCAACCTGTTTCCCACAGAAACCAAAAAGTCTACATGCATCTCTTTTCTCCTGTGCCCTTTCACCTTACCTGCTCCCAATTCTCCACCAACGTCCTCCTCTTTCTCTAATTATTCTCCTCTTCATTTTGCTTGGCCTTGCCCCCAAGCATGCAAGACAGAGAGTCCTAGAGGTCCAAGATTCTAGAGTGGCTGTTTGCAAGGCGGAGGAGATTACAGTAACTGCCACACTGTATATACTTCTGTGCAAAGAAAAAGGGACAGTGTTCAGAATGTCTCTCACATATAACAAGAGCTGGAGATGGCAGGATACCTGTGTGGCCCAAGGAACTAGAGCTAGCAAATTATGGGCCAAACAATTGCAACCAAAGGCTGGAAGAGGAAAGGTCTGCAACCAGCTCTGTCTCCTAGCTCTCTGGTATTTGCTGCCAACGGGCAGAGTCTATTTCGTGAAGCATCAAGCACTGAAAAGAAGACTCCTGCTGCTGGAAGGTGACAGGAAGTAACGTCCAATGCAAGAGCAAGGCTTGTCCTCGAAGCAATGCCCATAATGGAAGAAAAAAAAAAAAGAGAAAGCGGAAGAGAAATGTTAAGTCGCAAGTCCAACCTGGCCCCCAGCCTAGCCCAGCCCAAGGAAGGTAGGAGTCAAGGAGAAGAAACTAAAAGAGAAGAGCCTTGGACCACAACATTCTCCACAAGGTACACTCAACAAACTTCACCCTACTCTTGAACCAAGTTACAAAAAGAGCTTCTTAATCCCTACTTTGGCTCCTTAAAAGCTGCTATCAGTTCACTCATTAGACACATATGATTTCAGAACAACTGTAATAGTTCAAACTAGATGGCTCTTTCCTTCCTAAGGATTATTAATTAAAGAAGATCTATATAGCTCTAAGTATATGATACATAAAATAGAATACTCTGTAGAATATAAGTAACTCTTAGTTCAGTGTATTAATGAACGTCTGTAAGAAATGTTGCAATGATTTCCCTAATGGAAGAGCCTGGGGGAGGTAAATCTGTCTTCTAGGATTTCCTCCCCAGAGCTCAGAAACTCAGGTGTTGTTTTAGCTCTCCTACACTCTCTTCACCCAAGCCCGCCTTCCTGTTGGGGATCGGACCTCCCTATTGGCTCTCTCATACCTTTCAACTGCCTGCTTTGTGACATCACTCTCCTACCAAACCTACTACCACTTGGTAGAGTCTTGGGGTTTCCGTGGAGCTGTTTGGACCAGTAACCAGTGACCTCTGTACTGGACACGTGCGCCGTTCAGCTGCAGCCACTCGGACATCCTCTAGTGTTGTCTCCTCATCCCTGGTACCTGCAGTGGATGCTTCCTCTTCTCTGACCATGTCAGGTAAGAAAAGAAACTTTGGAAAGTTTTGCGTTCGATTTCTTTTGCCCCTAAATTGAGTAGGAGATTCAAAATAGCATGGAATAATGAGGGAAAGTATTGAACTACACGTCTGGAGACCTAATTTCAGTTTTGACTTTGACGTTTACTATCTGTGTGACTTTGGACAAATCACTGGCTGTCGTCTCACAAAGCCTGTTGCTTTCCTTAACTGTTACGTTAGGATACCACGTTGGGTTGATCACTCTGATCCCCTTCTTTTCCAGTATTGAGCCTTAAAGGGTACCCATGTAGAAAACGAAATCAGACACTTCTCAAGAGTGTTTCAACAGAAACATAGAAAAGCCAGGGGACATAGAAAACTAGCAATATATACCAAGATGTTTCATCTCTAATGGTCTCCCTCCACTAGGATTTCGACTAGTTGAAAAGAGAGAATAGGGAGAGAGGATGGAGAGTACTGGGCTCTACAGGGAGGCACAGAGTCGAGCGTAAGGAAGTTTAGGATGGTTTTCATTAGCACAGGCCAACAGGCACCAAGAGATGGGAGAAAATGTAAGAATGAAGAGGGAAAGCATAGAGGAGCTCTCAAGAAAAACGGAGTTTGCAATGGAATGCTGATGGGAACCAAAGATTTTCAATTAAAGCAGAAACAGCACAGAGGGAAACCTGCTCAGAGCAGGGCAAAACCAAGTTGATGGTAGCAAACCCTTACATTAACAGACTAAGAAGGAAAGTAAGGCCAGAACAGGGGATCACCAGGAAAGGCAGCTTATCAGAAAAGTCATACTCCGTTTTCTTTCTTTTATTGCCTCTCTGAATACAGTTGGCCACTTGACAGTTTTGAATATAAACATTTTAGAAATACGTTTTAGAAATGATGCCTCCTATAAACAAGCAACCACAGTGGTTATCTAGGGGGCTGCTTTTCAGTGTTTTATTCTTTCTAATTTTTAAACTAGGTAGACATTTCACCAATTCAACATTTTAAGTGATATCTTCTAAATTGAATCAGAAGGACTATTTTCCTTGGTGTGATATGTAGGTTCTAAGGCAAGGCTGCTTTTCATTTTTACAGTTATTTCCTTCCTAACACAGAGAGCACATTGATCAACAGCCATCGTTCGCTTGTAGATCTTAGCTACCGAAGAAGAAGAAGAAGAAGAAGAAAAAGTCAAGCCCCACATCTCTAATTCCCCCCACTTAGGGAATTCCCTGGCGGTCCAGTGCTTAGGACTCGGTGCTTTCACGGCCAGGGCCACGCGGCGCGGCCAAAGAAACAAAACAAACAAACATCCACGTTTATCGAAAACCATATTGTGGAGTCCTGTGGATTTTCTTACATTTGAAAATCTTTTTTAATTGGATTCTAGGCATGATGGTTTTTTGAGGTTTTGGGATGCCATCTTCTTGGATGCTGAAGATGATTCTAATCTAAGTTCTAGGATAAATCCAAAAACCTTCCTGATACATTTTAAGCTTCCTTTCTGCTTATTATATAAGCTATATTCATTGAAATATATATTTCTCCTAGGCTTAATACCTCTTACTTGCTGGGTAAAAATATGAAGGAGCACAATAATGAAACTCTTTTACACTTATTATTTTGCTGTCTGCTTCGTACCGGTTTTCATTGAAATACTTGTCTATATGTGTTGTGGCTACCTATACATGCACATTTATTGCATTCTGTTGCTTGTTATGCATTTTTTACTGACATACCTTCTCTGTCTGTATGCATTGGCTAGGAATTCATTCACCTCTATCACCTCCATCGTGTCTTCTGGTTAATAGTATTCACTAAAATAGAGTGGGCAAAATTCACTTTCATAATATTGCATGGATAGTACAGAATGCCATTTGTTAGTAAATTCATTAGGCTTCGATACTTGCCACATACCCCAGTTTTCATTAATATCTATGGATTTCTTTTTCGTTAACGTAATATGCTTGTCATGATTTTTCTTTGTCTTTCTAGAACTTATTGTATCTTCCTCCATATAAATCATACGCAATAGATCAGCTTATTCATCTATTAATTATTACTGCTATTATTATTGGTGGTGGTGTTATAACCACTTTATAGGTGAGGAATCTGAAGTAATCAGATAACTTTTCCCTTTCCAAAAGCACTTAAGAAATCCACTTTCGGGTAATCATTTTGAGGTAGGATGAGAAACCAGGCTTGAAGAGGGCAAAAATGACTCTTTCAATTCACCAGTTGGACTGAGCTGTACGTCACCTCTAGGTAATAGCGTGGGAACTGCACAAGCAAAGGGAGACACTGAAGACGACCATGGTAATAGCCGTACTGTTTTCTAATGGACAAAAAAAATGCCTATATTATAAGTTCTATTTCTCCTGCTTTCTGGCAGTATCATGCTCAGAGTGGAGTCCTGGCAAGGAAGTCAGGATACTTAGGTTCTGAAACCTGGTAATGATACTAACATAATGAGAGAACTTGAACAAGTCAACCCGACCTCTCTGAGCCTCAGTTTCCTTACTCACGAAATGAGACTGAGAACATCGAAGTTCTCTAAGGGCCTCCTAGTTCTAAAATGCTTCCAGTCTAGGAAATAGCATAGAAGTCAATACGAGTGCAGGCTGAAGGGAAAGACAGGGCAGGGAGAAGGTTGCTTCCAGCCTAGAGAACAATCTCTGAACCGCACCACTTGGCTCTTCTGCCCGTCTGTGCCCAAGATGGGAGCACAGGCAGTGAATAGAGAAGAGTGGAAAACTGCTCAGTCCTTACAGCCATCATTAACTGTCTGATTTTGGGTTTCTCAGGAAGTAGTGATAGTAGAGGTGTCCTGATAGCAAGAACCTTCAGATGATGCCGTTCCTCAAACGTAGTGAGAATTTCTCAACCTCCCTGAGTTTTTCATGACCCTCTTGTTCTTACAGAAAATTTCCAACATCCATCTCTACTTGGAACTCTAAATTCTCTGCAGCATTCTCCTCCTGTGGTGAGCAATGCAACTTCCCTAACACGAAGTGTCTGCAACTTCTCCAGAGTCTCTGCCCCTGCCGTCAGTTCGGCATCGGCTACCGGTACCCCTTTCCAGACACTCATGGGTAGTGCCTACCTTTACCAACATTCTAGCACGACTATGTTATCTGGAGTTACTGACCACAGCCAGATCTCCACTTCAGCTGCTTCCTATCCAGGTGTTCTTGAGTGGGACATCACAGCAAGCACTGAAAAGAATTCTTCTTCACTCGGAGACTTTACTCTGGCACTCACTGACCGCCACACAGCTGCCTCCTCCATGTTTCTGGCAGCCCAGTATGATAAAACTTCAGACGCCAAGAACATGGTCCCTCTACATCCATCGCTTTCTGCCAGCCTTGCTCAGGGAACACCATCTCAGATTCCAAATCAGGGGCAGAGCCGCCTGCCACTTCCCTGCCAGGAAGGAAGCCAGGTATATTACTATAACCAAGGCACACTGGGGTCTTTACTGTATGGAGAACTTGGCTCCTGCCCGCAATCCTACGGCTCGGCGTCATACACAGGAAGTCGGGCCTCTGGGCAACCAGAAATGGGAATGGGACTGAAGGAGATTCAGCCCACAAATATCCGACCACCAGCTTCCACCTCTGCAGTCTGCCACCCTGTGTCTGCTCAACGCATCACAGAAACAAGTTTTCAAGGTGAGTATAACAAACGCCAGAGAAAGTTGAAGAATGAGGTCGGCACTCAAAAATGGGGTCAAATCGACAGCTGGGAAGGGGTGTAGAGGCAGGTAGAATTTAGATCCTGAGCCTTTAATAACCACTACCTTCGCTCAGTGCCCTCTGTTTTTAGACTCTCTATGAGAACACCTAGGGCTTCCCTGGTGGCGCCGTGGTTAAGAATCCGCCTGCCAATGCAATGCGGGGGACACGGGTTCGAGCCCTGGTCTGCGAAGATCCCACATGCCGTGCAGCAACTAAGCGCATGTGCCACAACGACGGAGCCTGCATTCTAGAGCCCGTGAGCCTCAACTACCGAAGCCCACGTGCCTACAGCCCATGCTCCGCAACAAAGAGAAGCCACCGCGATGAGAAGCCCGCACACCGCAACCAAGAGTAGCCCCCGCTAGCCGCCAACTAGAGAAAGCCCGTGCACAGCAATGAGAGACCCAGTGCAGCCAAAAAAATAAATACGTAGAATAAATAAGTTCAAACAGTAAATAAATACATAAACATAAATTACAAAAAAAAGAACACCTAATGCAGGTGGGAAGGTGGGAGGGCCACTGTAGAGGTCATCTATGCTACATGTACAAGAACGCCGAGAGCACACCAATCGGTACCACACTTTTCACTGCTGTAGCCGATCGTTCCCCCTGTACTGCCACACTGTAGCACTCCCTTCCCTCATCTACTGCTATAGTCTCTTCGGAAGGTGTTTCAGAACTCTTGTTATGAGAGTGCCAGTTGAACTGTCCTCACTTCCTTCATTTATACCAGGATTGAAGACCTTGTGGTCCGAGATCCTGTCCAGAGAGCAAGCAGGCTAAGACTCTGTCTTTGTTGATGTATTTCATCAGCAAGGGCTCTACCCCCTCTCCTAGTTCATGGTGTGACGTGTTCTTGGCCTCTCGGGAAAGTGGGGAGAATGGAAAGGACCCTATATGAGAATGCTAGGCTTTGTAAAACATTTCAGGTTTTTAAAAATAAGACTCATTTTGTATTGGACTTATAACAGTCCTATGAAATACAAAGCGAGCCGAGAATCAGCGACAGGAAAGGCTCACCAGTAAGAATTACAACAGTCACCGCTTACCTCGTAGCATAGGGCACTGTCCGTGATCCTTAAGAAGAGTTAGTAGAAATGCCTTGCCCATCTTGCCCCTGAACCCCTTGAAAGGTACACGACTGCTGTGTTGGTGTTTAGGGGGAGCATCTCACTTACCAGGGACTGACTTCTCCCTTGATCCCTTTGTAGGGATGGAGACCTCCCCCCTGGTGATGAAAAATTCCCTGGGATTGCAACCTCCAAGCCAGACGTTTTGTGTGACACAAAGTCAAGAACTCCCCAAGTCCTGCAGTAGCAGAAACAGCCACATACTTGAGAGTAACCCACCATCTGAACTTGGGGACATTTCAGTGACAGCTCCAGTCCAGAGTGCCAGGCGTCTCCTGGCCCTGCCTCCAGCTCCAAGCCAGGGACAAATAGAGAGTAAGCACGTGGATGATATCAAAACCAAGCTTTCAAAGCCTCTGGATGCCTACCAGATCCCAACAGAGAACCAAGATCCTCCACTACTCCCTTTAGGAATCCCTGATATTCACCAGCCGCTGGCCTGCACCGATCCCCTCAGCCAAGAGGAGCAGCCTGGTTCTGAAAATGCTGATCTGGGAGAGAACAGCCGGAGTCGTCAGGACCTAGGGACACTTGAAAATGGGATTGAACCTAGCAGTGGTCTTGCAGACATTACTACACTGGCGGAGGATATTCACCTTCCCCAGCTCTTTAATCCTTTGAAAGATCTTGATCAATCCCAAGGTCCCAACGTGATCAAAGCTAAAGACACCAGAGCCATTAAGGTGAATCAGGTGCAGGAAAAGCCAAGTGTCATAAAGGTTCCCTCTGATCAACCCAGGAAGAACAAACAGAAAGCCTCTGAGCCTATCAGTGGCGCTCCCAAGGCCAAAATCCAGCCAAAGAATCCAGAGTGCCTGTTAGGGGGAGAAGTGGTTACATGCCACGCTGCAGTCAGTGACAGGGCTCCTGTGAACACGGCCAAGCACTCTCAAGGCAAACCTCAGAAAGCTGCATCCAGAAAGATCAGCAAAACTAAGAGCCACGGGCAGGAAAAGACCAAAAGGACCAGAGGGAGAAACAAGGCTGAGGAGAACAAGCAGTCAGGGAACAAAGTCAAGGCAGAAGAGAAGCCAGCAATCCCCCACACGAAGCGAAAGGAACACCAAACTGAGCTTCTCCAACAGAGCTTTCAAAAGCCTCGAACCTCCCTTGGCGTGCGCATGCTGGAGTCTGTGAAGGTTCTTCATGCGCTGGGGAAGAAGAATGAGACGAAAACTGGGCTCTCTTCCTGTCGGCTCTTGGGAAAGTCAAGCAACCCCAAAGACCCCCAGCCACCCCCAGCTATCCAGCCATGGCGGCATACCCCACGTGAGGGGAAGGGTCCTGAGAAAACGCAAGTCCAAGCCCAGAAACCAGACAGCAGTGCTGAAACAGAGTGTCCGTCTCCAGCCCAGTATGAGCGGCCTCCTCCTGGGAAGGTCAAGTTGATACCTCTGCCTTTTTCTGCCTGGGACAAGCCTCAAGCTCGACCCGCTCCTCGGAGGCCACAGTCTCTGGCCTCACATCGGCCTGCTGGGGCTTACCGTGCCCAGCCTGGTTCTACTGACTCAGCTCAACCTGCTGCAGCCAATTCATCCCAGCCAGCTCCTGCCTCTTTGCCAGGCCCCGCCAAACCAGCTCAGCCAACTGTGACCAACCCAACCCAACCGGCTTGGCCCAACCATACCCAGCCTCGTGTCCCTCAGTCTGCTGCTCCTAGGCCTGCACCCTCCAAAACTTCATCTGGCGCTCCTCTCCAGCGGGAGCCTGTTCCCCCTGCTGTGAATAAGCGCCAGTCCCCACCCAAGCTCCAAACCCACTTTCTACTCCAAGACTTCAGCAAGCAACGAGTTCCATGGAGGGAACCCAACGTGCCTGAGCCAGTCATGTCAAAGCCCATCGAACAAGAGCAGAGGCCAGAGCGAGAGGCCATGAAGAGGCGGGCTCAACAACAACGGGAGAATGCTGCCAGATACACCTCTTCGGGCAAGCTGCAATTTTTCACCGAGAGGGAAAACGAAATGGAAATTGCCGACTACTACGGATACGTCAAGTGAGAGCTGCTAGGATTCTTGGTGCCACCTTGGCTACCAGCTGTTCTTCCATACACAGGTAAGACAGGTATAGAACTGAATAAGTAAATGGAATACAATTAATAGACGAGTAACAAACCTTTCGAATTTTCAGATGCTGCTAACTGGGGCGTGAGAAAGGAAGGACTGAAAGTTGGATGGGAGAATGAAGGAAAGGGGTAAAAACTGAGCAAAGAGGAAGGAACTTGGCCCAGGGCTAGGAAGGCCAAAAGAGACGTATGGATTTAGGAAAGGAAGCAGGAGCGAGGATGAAATGGCAGAAGTAAAAAGCAGGGTCAGAGGTCTGGGTTGAAAGAACACAATTGGAGTAGAGTTGAAGGTGACAGAAGATGAGTCTAGGTTTACTAGGAGAAATAGAAAAAGTCTCTCGGGGACGCTGGCCTTAAGTCTCACAACCACCAGATAGGTATTTCAGAAAACAAGAGGTTCAGGACACATCTCTGAAAGGTCTGAGTTGCCTTATTCAGGTGTGACTGTAGTGGGGGAATAGGGAAATCTACCAGAGAAGTGGCTAGGGCTCAGAGTTATCCTACGGGCAGCTGACGACAGGGGCAGAGCCAAGGGAACTGCTGGATCAGGAGGCCCACGAACAAAGCAGGGGCATAGCCGCCTGTCACTTCCCTGCCAGGAAGGAAGCCAGGTATATTACTATAACCAAGGCACACTGGGGTCTTTACTGTATGGAGAACTTGGCTCCTGCCCGCAATCCTACGGCTCGGCGTCACACACAGGAAGTAGGGCCTCTGGGCAACCAGAAATGGGAATGGGACTGAAGGAGATTCAGCCCACAAATATCCGACCACCAGCTTCCACCTCTGCAATCTGCCACCCTGTGTCTGCTCAACGCATCACAGAAACAAGTTTTCAAGGTGAGTATACAGACGGCAGAGAAAAGTTGAACAATGAGGTCAGCATTCAAAAATGGGGTCAAATCGACAGCTGGGAAGGGGTGTAGAGACAGGTAGAATTTAGATCCTGAGCCTTTAATAACCACTACCTTCTCTCAGTGCTCTCTGTTTTTAGACTCTATATGAGAACACCTAGGGCTTCCCTGGTAGCGCCTGCCAATGCAGGGGACACGGGTTCGAGCCCTGGTCTGCGAAGATCCCACATGCCGTGCAGCAACTAAGCGCATGTGCCACAACGACGGAGCCTGCATTCTAGAGCCCGTGAGCCTCAACTACCGAAGCCCACGTGCCTACAGCCCATGCTCCGCAACAAGAGAAGCCACCGCGATGAGATGCCCGCACACCGCAACCGAGAGTAGCCCCCGCTAGCCGCCAACTAGAGAAAGCCCGTGCACAGCAATGAGAGACCCAGTGCAGCCAAAAAAATAAATACGTAGAATAAATAAGTTCAAACAGTAAATAAATACATAAACATAAATTACAAAAAAAAAGAACACCTAATGCAGGTGGGAAGGTGGGAGGGCCACTGTAGAGGTCATCTATGCTACATGTACAAGAACCCCGAGAGCACACCAATCGGTACCACACTTTTCACTGCTGTAGCCGATCATTCCCCCTGTACTGCCACACTGTAGCACTCCCTTCCCTCATCTACTGCTATAGTCTCTTTGGAAGGTGTTTCCGAACTCTTGTTATCAGAGTGCCAGTTGAACTGTCCTCACTTCCTTCATTTATACCAGGATTGAAGACCTTGTGGTCCGAGATCCTGTCCAGAGAGCAAGCAGGCTAAGGCTCTGTCTTTGTTGATGTATTTCATCAGAAAGGGCTCTACCCCCTCTCCTAGTTCATGGTGTGAAGTGTTCTTGGCCTCTCGGGAAAGTGGGGAGAATGGAAAGGACCCTATATGAGAATGCTAGGCTCTGTAAAACATTTCAGGTTTTTAAAAATAAGACTCATTTTGTATTGGACTGACAACAGTCCTATGAAATACAAAGAAGGCCGAGAATCAGTGACAGGAAAGGATCACCAGTAAGAACTACAGCAGTCACCGCTTACCTCGTAGCATAGGGCACTGTCCGTGATCCTTAAGAAGAGTTAGTAGAAATGCCTTGCCCATCTTGCCCCTGAACCCCTTGAAAGGTACACGACTGCTGTGTTGGTGTTTAGGGGGAGCATCTCACTTACCAGGGACTGACTTCTCCCTTGATTCCTCTGTAGTGATGGAGACTTCCCCGCTGATGAAAAATTCCCTGGGATTGCAACCTCCAAGCCAGACAGCTTTCCTATGGAATGACAGAGAACTTGTCAAGGTGAAACACCAGTCTGCGGGAGAAAGGGAAGAAGAGAATGATGGAAATCGTTTCTGGGAAACTATTTTTACATTATGTGTTGTTTGTTCCCGGTAAATAAACTGAAATCTTCTTAACAGTACAACAAAATCTAAACCACTAAAGCCAACAATACAGGAGTATAACGTTCGACAAAAATTTCTTTGGCTGCGCAGCATGTGGGATCTTAGCTCCCCAACCAGGGATTGAACCCACGCCTGCTGCATTGGAAGCGCAGAGTCTTCACCACGGGACCACCGGGGAAGTCCCAGGACTATCACTTTTAAAGGAGAAGGTACAAACCCCTCGGTTCTATGAACTGGAGATTTTTAGTAAGAAGTCAATATATTTGTTGTTAGGCACATTTTATGTTAGGCTGTCTCCCTGCACAGGATGCAGGCGCCTTGAGAATGGAAGTCATATCCCTCTATAGTACGTCCCTCTTCTTTCTGCTTTGCAGTTTGCTGCTCCACTTGTTCAACCCCACCTAGTAATAACCTATACTTCCCTTGTTCCTGTTTTCCCATCTGGAAAACAGACAAAAGGCAACCAAACAACGCAAAGGTCTCAACAAATAAGGGATATCCAAAACCAGAGATGGCCAGAACTTCTGTACCCCTGATGAAATAGTCCTCATACAAAACCTGATAATCAAATTCCTTAATGCTAGGAATCACAGTGAAAAATAGTATCTGAACTGACTTCTGTCAGATGAGTGAGAACTAAGGTTAATTCAGTGTATCTGAAGCATAGAAAGTGAGGGCAAAAGTGGCACAAGATGGGGCTAGAGAAGCAGAGAGGATTCTAGACCACGCAGAGTCTTAAAGGCCAACAGTGTGTTTTCTATTCTCAAAACAATGTTTGTGAGCGATGTTTATGAGCAACGTTCCAACTTGCTTTGAAGGTCTCTTGTGTGAAGAGTGGATTGGAAGGAAACAAGATATATGGACACTAGTTAGGACCTAATCGCAACAGACAGGCAAGTTCAGTATTAGGAAGTTGAGGAAGAGCTGGCTGACAGATTCCAAAGAAATTCAGGAGATGAACGGAAGCGGGCTTAATGGGGTAGGAGATGGAGGAAAGGAAGGTCTTAGGGAATTCAAGGGTTTACTGCACACATGAGCAAAGTCTCAAAATTAATCATTTGAACGTACAGAGGCGGATCTCCCAAATGACACCGGTTAGGAAGCAACGGTACGCCCTTTAGAATTCCTAGAGACAACACAAATCAACTGTTTCGATGGAAAATTCGGCGGGACTCTTGATTTCCATGGGAATACAGAGAAAAGAGACACTGATCTGGCTTGCAGGTATATTTAGGAAGTTGTTAGCCGGACATCACCTACTAGTATCATGTAAGTAGGCCGTCCGAAGTAGGAAGCTTAGGGGAAAAACCTGGAGGAAAACTTAAAAGCTTAAGCCACACCTCTACACTACACCACCTTTCACAATTTCTTCTCAGATAAGCATCATCCCCATCAGTGAAGAAACTCGTACCTCATAATAGGAAAAACAGGCCTAAAGATTCAATGTGTGTCTTGGGAGGTCCCATCTATGCGATATCTTCCTGGGACCAGAAAAGGCCCCAGGAAGATCCATCTCTGCACCCCTGAAAGCTTACCACCAAGGAAAATGACTAGGTCCATAGATTGCCTCCCTCAAACCAGCTTACCTCACACATAGATCATTAGCAACTCCGCCCTTACTCACATTATCACAGTCACAAGAGTGGTTAGGGAGAAAAGCACTAACCAGGGGAACTAAAACAGAGGCAATCCAGGCCAAGCTGGGCTGGTGGCAGATATCTGCTCCTTACGCTCGGGTGCATAATGCGACTCACCACAGTGCCTTTTTCACAGACCCTTTTGAACGTTTCTCCACAGAATCCAACAGCTCAAGTTAGTTCATGACGCTTCAAGGTCAACAATCGTCAAGAGAAAAACATGCAATATGTCTTACAATGTTGGATTCCTTACAAACAGGACAAGGAGATAACCATGTAGACAAAACCAGAGCATTTGAAAACATCTGTATTCTACAAACACACCAGTGAATGCTATAAATAAGGTACTATGACATAAAACAAAATGAAAACTAGATGTGAGACTGTTCTCTTCAGTGTACAGACTTCATGGCAGTTGCTGCACACTATCTAGCTACTTAGATCTTTAACTCTCTGTTCTGTTAATACCAAATGAGGCCCAAGTGTGTCAACCTGTTTCCCACAGAAACCAAAAAGTCTACATGCATCTCTTTTCTCCTGTGCCCTTTCACCTTACCTGCTCCCAATTCTCCACCAACGTCCTCCTCTTTCTCTAATTATTCTCCTCTTCATTTTGCTTGGCCTTGCCCCCAAGCATGCAAGACAGAGAGTCCTAGAGGTCCAAGATTCTAGAGTGGCTGTTTGCAAGGCGGAGGAGATTACAGTAACTGCCACACTGTATATACTTCTGTGCAAAGAAAAAGGGACAGTGTTCAGAATGTCTCTCACATATAACAAGAGCTGGAGATGGCAGGATACCTGTGTGGCCCAAGGAACTAGAGCTAGCAAATTATGGGCCAAACAATTGCAACCAAAGGCTGGAAGAGGAAAGGTCTGCAACCAGCTCTGTCTCCTAGCTCTCTGGTATTTGCTGCCAACGGGCAGAGTCTATTTCGTGAAGCATCAAGCACTGAAAAGAAGACTCCTGCTGCTGGAAGGTGACAGGAAGTAACGTCCAATGCAAGATCAAGGCTTGTCCTCGAAGCAATGCCCATAATGGAAGAAAAAAAAAAAAGAGAAAGCGGAAGAGAAATGTTAAGTCGCAAGTCCAACCTGGCCCCCAGCCTAGCCCAGCCCAAGGAAGGTAGGAGTCAAGGAGAAGAAACTAAAAGAGAAGAGCCTTGGACCACAACATTCTCCACAAGGTACACTCAACAAACTTCACCCTACTCTTGAACCAAGTTACAAAAAGAGCTTCTTAATCCCTACTTTGGCTCCTTAAAAGCTGCTATCAGTTCACTCATTAGACACATATGATTTCAGAACAACTGTAATAGTTCAAACTAGATGGCTCTTTCCTTCCTAAGGATTATTAATTAAAGAAGATCTATATAGCTCTAAGTATATGATACATAAAATAGAATACTCTGTAGAATATAAGTAACTCTTAGTTCAGTGTATTAATGAACGTCTGTAAGAAATGTTGCAATGATTTCCCTAATGGAAGAGCCTGGGGGAGGTAAATCTGTCTTCTAGGATTTCCTCCCCAGAGCTCAGAAACTCAGGTGTTGTTTTAGCTCTCCTACACTCTCTTCACCCAAGCCCGCCTTCCTGTTGGGGATCGGACCTCCCTATTGGCTCTCTCATACCTTTCAACTGCCTGCTTTGTGACATCACTCTCCTACCAAACCTACTACCACTTGGTAGAGTCTTGGGGTTTCCGTGGAGCTGTTTGGACCAGTAACCAGTGACCTCTGTACTGGACACGTGCGCCGTTCAGCTGCAGCCACTCGGACATCCTCTAGTGTTGTCTCCTCATCCCTGGTACCTGCAGTGGATGCTTCCTCTTCTCTGACCATGTCAGGTAAGAAAAGAAACTTTGGAAAGTTTTGCGTTCGATTTCTTTTGCCCCTAAATTGAGTAGGAGATTCAAAATAGCATGGAATAATGAGGGAAAGTATTGAACTACACGTCTGGAGACCTAATTTCAGTTTTGACTTTGACGTTTACTATCTGTGTGACTTTGGACAAATCACTGGCTGTCTCACAAAGCCTGTTGCTTTCCTTAACTGTTACGTTAGGATACCACGTTGGGTTGATCACTCTGATCCCCTTCTTTTCCAGTATTGAGCCTTAAAGGGTACCCATGTAGAAAACGAAATCAGACACTTCTCAAGAGTGTTTCAACAGAAACATAGAAAAGCCAGGGGACATAGAAAACTAGCAATATATACCAAGATGTTTCATCTCTAATGGTCTCCCTCCACTAGGATTTCGACTAGTTGAAAAGAGAGAATAGGGAGAGAGGATGGAGAGTACTGGGCTCTACAGGGAGGCACAGAGTCGAGCGTAAGGAAGTTTAGGATGGTTTTCATTAGCACAGGCCAACAGGCACCAAGAGATGGGAGAAAATGTAAGAATGAAGAGGGAAAGCATAGAGGAGCTCTCAAGAAAAACGGAGTTTGCAATGGAATGCTGATGGGAACCAAAGATTTTCAATTAAAGCAGAAACAGCACAGAGGGAAACCTGCTCAGAGCAGGGCAAAACCAAGTTGATGGTAGCAAACCCTTACATTAACAGACTAAGAAGGAAAGTAAGGCCAGAACAGGGGATCACCAGGAAAGGCAGCTTATCAGAAAAGTCATACTCCGTTTTCTTTCTTTTATTGCCTCTCTGAATACAGTTGGCCACTTGACAGTTTTGAATATAAACATTTTAGAAATACGTTTTAGAAATGATGCCTCCTATAAACAAGCAACCACAGTGGTTATCTAGGGGGCTGCTTTTCAGTGTTTTATTCTTTCTAATTTTTAAACTAGGTAGACATTTCACCAATTCAACATTTTAAGTGATATCTTCTAAATTGAATCAGAAGGACTATTTTCCTTGGTGTGATATGTAGGTTCTAAGGCAAGGCTGCTTTTCATTTTTACAGTTATTTCCTTCCTAACACAGAGAGCACATTGATCAACAGCCATCGTTCGCTTGTAGATCTTAGCTACCGAAGAAGAAGAAGAAGAAGAAGAAAAAGTCAAGCCCCACATCTCTAATTCCCCCCACTTAGGGAATTCCTTGGCGGTCCAGTGCTTAGGACTCGGTGCTTTCACGGCCAGGGCCACGCGGCGCGGCCAAAGAAACAAAACAAACAAACATCCACGTTTATCGAAAACCATATTGTGGAGTCCTGTGGATTTTCTTACATTTGAAAATCTTTTTTAATTGGATTCTAGGCATGATGGTTTTTTGAGGTTTTGGGATGCCATCTTCTTGGATGCTGAAGATGATTCTAATCTAAGTTCTAGGATAAATCCCAAAACCTTCCTGATACATTTTAAGCTTCCTTTCTGCTTATTATATAAGCTATATTCATTGAAATATATATTTCTCCTAGGCTTAATACCTCTTACTTGCTGGGTAAAAATATGAAGGAGCACAATAATGAAACTCTTTTACACTTATTATTTTGCTGTCTGCTTCGTACCGGTTTTCATTGAAATACTTGTCTATATGTGTTGTGGCTACCTATACATGCACATTTATTGCATTCTGTTGCTTGTTATGCATTTTTTACTGACATACCTTCTCTGTCTGTATGCATTGGCTAGGAATTCATTCACCTCTATCACCTCCATCGTGTTTTCTGGTTAACAGTATTCACTAAAATAGAGTGGGCAAAATTCACTTTCATAATATTGCATGGATGGTACAGAATGCCATTTGTTAGTAAATTCATTAGGCTTCGATACTTGCCACATACCCCAGTTTTCATTAATATCTATGGATTTCTTTTTCGTTAACGTAATATGCTTGTCATGATTTTTCTTTGTCTTTCTAGAACTTATTGTATCTTCCTCCATATAAATCATACGCAATAGATCAGCTTATTCATCTATTAATTATTACTGCTATTATTATTGGTGGTGGTGTTATAACCACTTTATAGGTGAGGAATCTGAAGTAATCAGATAACTTTTCTCTTTCCAAAAGCACTTAAGAAATCCACTTTCGGGTAATCATTTTGAGGTAGGATGAGAAACCAGGCTTGAAGAGGGCAAAAATGACTCTTTCAATTCACCAGTTGGACTGAGCTGTACGTCACCTCTAGGTAATAGCGTGGGAACTGCACAAGCAAAGGGAGACACTGAAGACGACCATGGTAATAGCCGTACTGTTTTCTAATGGACAAAAAAAATGCCTATATTATAAGTTCTATTTCTCCTGCTTTCTGGCAGTATCATGCTCAGAGTGGAGTCCTGGCAAGGAAGTCAGGATACTTAGGTTCTGAAACCTGGTAACGATACTAACATAATGAGAGAACTTGAACAAGTCAACCCGACCTCTCTGAGCCTCAGTTTCCTTACTCACGAAATGAGACTGAGAACATCGAAGTTCTCTAAGGGCCTCCTAGTTCTAAAATGCTTCCAGTCTAGGAAATAGCATAGAAGTCAATACGAGTGCAGGCTGAAGGGAAAGACAGGGCAGGGAGAAGGTTGCTTCCAGCCTAGAGAACAATCTCTGAACCGCACCACTTGGCTCTTCTGCCCGTCTGTGCCCAAGATGGGAGCACAGGCAGTGAATAGAGAAGAGTGGAAAACTGCTCAGTCCTTACAGCCATCATTAACTGTCTGATTTTGGGTTTCTCAGGAAGTAGTGATAGTAGAGGTGTCCTGATAGCAAGAACCTTCAGATGATGCCGTTCCTCAAACGTAGTGAGAATTTCTCAACCTCCCTGAGTTTTTCATGACCCTCTTGTTCTTACAGAAAATTTCCAACATCCATCTCTACTTGGAACTCTAAATTCTCTGCAGCATTCTCCTCCTGTGGTGAGCAATGCAACTTCCCTAACACGAAGTGTCTGCAACTTCTCCAGAGTCTCTGCCCCTGCCGTCAGTTCGGCATCGGCTACCGGTACCCCTTTCCAGACACTCATGGGTAGTGCCTACCTTTACCAACATTCTAGCACGACTATGTTATCTGGAGTTACTGACCACAGCCAGATCTCCACTTCAGCTGCTTCCTATCCAGGTGTTCTTGAGTGGGACATCACAGCAAGCACTGAAAAGAATTCTTCTTCACTCGGAGACTTTACTCTGGCACTCACTGACCGCCACACAGCTGCCTCCTCCATGTTTCTGGCAGCCCAGTATGATAAAACTTCAGACGCCAAGAACATGGTCCCTCTACATCCATCGCTTTCTGCCAGCCTTGCTCAGGGAACACCATCTCAGATTCCAAATCAGGGGCAGAGCCGCCTGCCACTTCCCTGCCAGGAAGGAAGCCAGGTATATTACTATAACCAAGGCACACTGGGGTCTTTACTGTATGGAGAACTTGGCTCCTGCCCGCAATCCTACGGCTCGGCGTCATACACAGGAAGTCGGGCCTCTGGGCAACCAGAAATGGGAATGGGACTGAAGGAGATTCAGCCCACAAATATCCGACCACCAGCTTCCACCTCTGCAGTCTGCCACCCTGTGTCTGCTCAACGCATCACAGAAACAAGTTTTCAAGGTGAGTATAACAAACGCCAGAGAAAGTTGAAGAATGAGGTCGGCATTCAAAAATGGGGTCAAATCGACAGCTGGGAAGGGGTGTAGAGGCAGGTAGAATTTAGATCCTGAGCCTTTAATAACCACTACCTTCGCTCAGTGCCCTCTGTTTTTAGACTCTCTATGAGAACACCTAGGGCTTCCCTGGTGGCGCCGTGGTTAAGAATCCGCCTGCCAATGCAATGCGGGGGACACGGGTTCGAGCCCTGGTCTGCGAAGATCCCACATGCCGTGCAGCAACTAAGCGCATGTGCCACAACGACGGAGCCTGCATTCTAGAGCCCGTGAGCCTCAACTACCGAAGCCCACGTGCCTACAGCCCATGCTCCGCAACAAGAGAAGCCACCGCGATGAGAAGCCCGCACACCGCAACCGAGAGTAGCCCCCGCTAGCCGCCAACTAGAGAAAGCCCGTGCACAGCAATGAGAGACCCAGTGCAGCCAAAAAAATAAATACGTAGAATAAATAAGTTCAAACAGTAAATAAATACATAAACATAAATTACAAAAAAAAGAACACCTAATGCAGGTGGGAAGGTGGGAGGGCCACTGTAGAGGTCATCTATGCTACATGTACAAGAACGCCGAGAGCACACCAATCGGTACCACACTTTTCACTCCTGTAGCCGATCGTTCCCCCTGTACTGCCACACTGTAGCACTCCCTTCCCTCATCTACTGCTATAGTCTCTTCGGAAGGTGTTTCAGAACTCTTGTTATGTGAGTGCCAGTTGAACTGTCCTCACTTCCTTCATTTATACCAGGATTGAAGACCTTGTGGTCCGAGATCCTGTCCAGAGAGCAAGCAGGCTAAGACTCTGTCTTTGTTGATGTATTTCATCAGCAAGGGCTCTACCCCCTCTCCTAGTTCATGGTGTGACGTGTTCTTGGCCTCTCGGGAAAGTGGGGAGAATGGAAAGGACCCTATATGAGAATGCTAGGCTTTGTAAAACATTTCAGGTTTTTAAAAATAAGACTCATTTTGTATTGGACTTATAACAGTCCTATGAAATACAAAGCGAGCCGAGAATCAGTGACAGGAAAGGCTCACCAGTAAGAATTACAACAGTCACCGCTTACCTCGTAGCATAGGGCACTGTCCATGATCCTTAAGAAGAGTTAGTAGAAATGCCTTGCCCATCTTGCCCCTGAACCCCTTGAAAGGTACATGACTGCTGTGTTGGTGTTTAGGGGGAGCATCTCACTTACCAGGGACTGACTTCTCCCTTGATCCCTTTGTAGGGATGGAGACCTCCCCCCTGGTGATGAAAAATTCCCTGGGATTGCAACCTCCAAGCCAGACGTTTTGTGTGACACAAAGTCAAGAACTCCCCAAGTCCTGCAGTAGCAGAAACAGCCACATACTTGAGAGTAACCCACCATCTGAACTTGGGGACATTTCAGTGACAGCTCCAGTCCAGAGTGCCAGGCGTCTCCTGGCCCTGCCTCCAGCTCCAAGCCAGGGACAAATAGAGAGTAAGCACGTGGATGATATCAAAACCAAGCTTTCAAAGCCTCTGGATGCCTACCAGATCCCAACAGAGAACCAAGATCCTCCACTACTCCCTTTAGGAATCCCTGATATTCACCAGCCGCTGGCCTGCACCGATCCCCTCAGCCAAGAGGAGCAGCCTGGTTCTGAAAATGCTGATCTGGGAGAGAACAGCCGGAGTCGTCAGGACCTAGGGACACTTGAAAATGGGATTGAACCTAGCAGTGGTCTTGCAGACATTACTACACTGGCGGAGGATATTCACCTTCCCCAGCTCTTTAATCCTTTGAAAGATCTTGATCAATCCCAAGGTCCCAACGTGATCAAAGCTAAAGACACCAGAGCCATTAAGGTGAATCAGGTGCAGGAAAAGCCAAGTGTCATAAAGGTTCCCTCTGATCAACCCAGGAAGAACAAACAGAAAGCCTCTGAGCCTATCAGTGGCGCTCCCAAGGCCAAAATCCAGCCAAAGAATCCAGAGTGCCTGTTAGGGGGAGAAGTGGTTATATGCCACGCTGCAGTCAGTGACAGGGCTCCTGTGAACACGGCCAAGCACTCTCAAGGCAAACCTCAGAAAGCTGCATCCAGAAAGATCAGCAAAACTAAGAGCCACGGGCAGGAAAAGACCAAAAGGACCAGAGGGAGAAACAAGGCTGAGGAGAACAAGCAGTCAGGGAACAAAGTCAAGGCAGAAGAGAAGCCAGCAATCCCCCACACGAAGCGAAAGGAACACCAAACTGAGCTTCTCCAACAGAGCTTTCAAAAGCCTCGAACCTCCCTTGGCGTGCGCATGCTGGAGTCTGTGAAGGTTCTTCATGCGCTGGGGAAGAAGAATGAGACGAAAACTGGGCTCTCTTCCTGTCGGCTCTTGGGAAAGTCAAGCAACCCCAAAGACCCCCAGCCACCCCCAGCTATCCAGCCATGGCGGCATACCCCACGTGAGGGGAAGGGTCCTGAGAAAACGCAAGTCCAAGCCCAGAAACCAGACAGCAGTGCTGAAACAGAGTGTCCGTCTCCAGCCCAGTATGAGCGGCCTCCTCCTGGGAAGGTCAAGTTGATACCTCTGCCTTTTTCTGCCTGGGACAAGCCTCAAGCTCGACCCGCTCCTCGGAGGCCACAGTCTCTGGCCTCACATCGGCCTGCTGGGGCTTACCGTGCCCAGCCTGGTTCTACTGACTCAGCTCAACCTGCTGCAGCCAATTCATCCCAGCCAGCTCCTGCCTCTTTGCCAGGCCCCGCCAAACCAGCTCAGCCAACTGTGACCAACCCAACCCAACCGGCTTGGACCAACCATACCCAGCCTCGTGTCCCTCAGTCTGCTGCTCCTAGGCCTGCACCCTCCAAAACTTCATCTGGCGCTCCTCTCCAGCGGGAGCCTGTTCCCCCTGCTGTGAATAAGCGCCAGTCCCCACCCAAGCTCCAAACCCAATTTCTACTCCAAGACTTCAGCAAGCAACGAGTTCCATGGAGGGAACCCAACGTGCCTGAGCCAGTCATGTCAAAGCCCATCGAACAAGAGCAGAGGCCAGAGCGAGAGGCCATGAAGAGGCGGGCTCAACAACAACGGGAGAATGCTGCCGGATACACCTCTTCGGGCAAGCTGCAATTTTTCACCGAGAGGGAAAACGAAATGGAAATTGCCGACTACTACGGATACGTCAAGTGAGAGCTGCTAGGATTCTTGGTGCCACCTTGGCTACCAGCTGTTCTTCCATACACAGGTAAGATAGGTATAGAACTGAATAAGTAAATGGAATACAATTAATAGACGAGTAACAAACCTTTCGAATTTTCAGATGCTGCTAACTGGGGCGTGAGAAAGGAAGGACTGAAAGTTGGATGGGAGAATGAAGGAAAGGGGTAAAAACTGAGCAAAGAGGAAGGAACTTGGCCCAGGGCTAGGAAGGCCAAAAGAGACGTATGGATTTAGGAAAGGAAGCAGGAGCGAGGATGAAATGGCAGAAGTAAAAAGCAGGGTCAGAGGTCTGGGTTGAAAGAACACAATTGGAGTAGAGTTGAAGGTGACAGAAGATGAGTCTAGGTTTACTAGGAGAAATAGAAAAAGTCTCTCGGGGACGCTGGCCTTAAGTCTCACAACCACCAGATAGGTATTTCAGAAAACAAGAGGTTCAGGACACATCTCTGAAAGGTCTGAGTTGCCTTATTCAGGTGTGACTGTAGTGGGGGAATAGGGAAATCTACCAGAGAAGTGGCTAGGGCTCAGAGTTATCCTAGGGGCAGCTGACGACAGGGGCAGAGCCAAGGGAACTGCTGGATCAGGAGGCCCACGAACAAATCAGGGGCATAGCCGCCTGTCACTTCCCTGCCAGGAAGGAAGCCAGGTATATTACTGTAACCAAGGCACACTGGGGTCTTTACTGTATGGAGAACTTGGCTCCTGCCCGCAATCCTACGGCTCGGCGTCATACACAGGAAGTCGGGCCTCTGTGCAACCAGAAATGGGAATGGGACTGAAGGAGATTCAGCCCACAAATATCCGACCACCAGCTTCCACCTCTGCAGTCTGCCACCCTGTGTCTGCTCAACGCATCACAGAAACAAGTTTTCAAGGTGAGTATACAGACGGCAGAGAAAAGTTGAACAATGAGGTCAGCATTCAAAAATGGGGTCAAATCGACAGCTGGGAAGGGGTGTAGAGACAGGTAGAATTTAGATCCTGAGCCTTTAATAACCACTACCTTCTCTCAGTGCTCTCTGTTTTTAGACTCTATATGAGAACACCTAGGGCTTCCCTGGTGGCGCCTGCCAATGCAGGGGACACGGGTTCGAGCCCTGGTCTGCGAAGATCCCACATGCCGTGCAGCAACTAAGCGCATGTGCCACAACGACGGAGCCTGCATTCTAGAGCCCGTGAGCCTCAACTACCGAAGCCCACGTGCCTACAGCCCATGCTCCGCAACAAGAGAAGCCACCGCGATGAGAAGCCCGCACACCGCAACCGAGAGTAGCCCCCGCTAGCCGCCAACTAGAGAAAGCCCGTGCACAGCAATGAGAGACCCAGTGCAGCCAAAAAAATAAATACGTAGAATAAATAAGTTCAAACAGTAAATAAATACATAAACATAAATTACAAAAAAAAAGAACACCTAATGCAGGTGGGAAGGTGGGAGGGCCACTGTAGAGGTCATCTATGCTACATGTACAAGAACCCCGAGAGCACACCAATCGGTACCACACTTTTCACTGCTGTAGCCGATCATTCCCCCTGTACTGCCACACTGTAGCACTCCCTTCCCTCATCTACTGCTATAGTCTCTTTGGAAGGTGTTTCCGAACTCTTGTTATCAGAGTGCCAGTTGAACTGTCCTCACTTCCTTCATTTATACCAGGATTGAAGACCTTGTGGTCCGAGATCCTGTCCAGAGAGCAAGCAGGCTAAGGCTCTGTCTTTGTTGATGTATTTCATCAGAAAGGGCTCTACCCCCTCTCCTAGTTCATGGTGTGAAGTGTTCTTGGCCTCTCGGGAAAGTGGGGAGAATGGAAAGGACCCTATATGAGAATGCTAGGCTCTGTAAAACATTTCAGGTTTTTAAAAATAAGACTCATTTTGTATTGGACTGACAACAGTCCTATGAAATACAAAGAAGGCCGAGAATCAGTGACAGGAAAGGATCACCAGTAAGAACTACAGCAGTCACCGCTTACCTCGTAGCATAGGGCACTGTCCGTGATCCTTAAGAAGAGTTAGTAGAAATGCCTTGCCCATCTTGCCCCTGAACCCCTTGAAAGGTACACGACTGCTGTGTTGGTGTTTAGGGGGAGCATCTCACTTACCAGGGACTGACTTCTCCCTTGATTCCTCTGTAGTGATGGAGACTTCCCCGCTGATGAAAAATTCCCTGGGATTGCAACCTCCAAGCCAGACAGCTTTCCTATGGAATGACAGAGAACTTGTCAAGGTGAAACACCAGTCTGCGGGAGAAAGGGAGGAAGAGAATGATGGAAATCGTTTCTGGGAAACTATTTTTACATTATGTGTTGTTTGTTCCCGGTAAATAAACTGAAATCTTCTTAACAGTACAACAAAATCTAAACCACTAAAGCCAACAATACAGGAGTATAACGTTCGACAAAAATTTCTTTGGCTGCGCAGCATGTGGGATCTTAGCTCCCCAACCAGGGATTGAACCCACGCCTGCTGCATTGGAAGCGCAGAGTCTTCACCACGGGACCACCGGGGAAGTCCCAGGACTATCACTTTTAAAGGAGAAGGTACAAACCCCTCGGTTCTATGAACTGGAGATTTTTAGTAAGAAGTCAATATATTTGTTGTTAGGCACATTTTATGTTAGGCTGTCTCCCTGCACAGGATGCAGGCGCCTTGAGAATGGAAGTCATATCCCTCTATAGTACGTCCCTCTTCTTTCTGCTTTGCAGTTTGCTGCTCCACTTGTTCAACCCCACCTAGTAATAACCTATACTTCCCTTGTTCCTGTTTTCCCATCTGGAAAACAGACAAAAGGCAACCAAACAACGCAAAGGTCTCAACAAATAAGGGATATCCAAAACCAGAGATGGCCAGAACTTCTGTACCCCTGATGAAATAGTCCTCATACAAAACCTGATAATCAAATTCCTTAATGCTAGGAATCACAGTGAAAAATAGTATCTGAACTGACTTCTGTCAGATGAGTGAGAACTAAGGTTAATTCAGTGTATCTGAAGCATAGAAAGTGAGGGCAAAAGTGGCACAAGATGGGGCTAGAGAAGCAGAGAGGATTCTAGACCACGCAGAGTCTTAAAGGCCAACAGTGTGTTTTCTATTCTCAAAACAATGTTTGTGAGCGATGTTTATGAGCAACGTTCCAACTTGCTTTGAAGGTCTCTTGTGTGAAGAGTGGATTGGAAGGAAACAAGATATATGGACACTAGTTAGGACCTAATCGCAACAGACAGGCAAGTTCAGTATTAGGAAGTTGAGGAAGAGCTGGCTGACAGATTCCAAAGAAATTCAGGAGATGAACGGAAGCGGGCTTAATGGGGTAGGAGATGGAGGAAAGGAAGGTCTTAGGGAATTCAAGGGTTTACTGCACACATGAGCAAAGTCTCAAAATTAATCATTTGAACGTACAGAGGCGGATCTCCCAAATGACACCGGTTAGGAAGCAACGGTACGCCCTTTAGAATTCCTAGAGACAACACAAATCAACTGTTTCGATGGAAAATTCGGCGGGACTCTTGATTTCCATGGGAATACAGAGAAAAGAGACACTGATCTGGCTTGCAGGTATATTTAGGAAGTTGTTAGCCGGACATCACCTACTAGTATCATGTAAGTAGGCCGTCCGAAGTAGGAAGCTTAGGGGAAAAACCTGGAGGAAAACTTAAAAGCTTAAGCCACACCTCTACACTACACCACCTTTCACAATTTCTTCTCAGATAAGCATCATCCCCATCAGTGAAGAAACTCGTACCTCATAATAGGAAAAACAGGCCTAAAGATTCAATGTGTGTCTTGGGAGGTCCCATCTATGCGATATCTTCCTGGGACCAGAAAAGGCCCCAGGAAGATCAATCTCTGCACCCCTGAAAGCTTACCACCAAGGAAAATGACTAGGTCCATAGATTGCCTCCCTCAAACCAGCTTACCTCACACATAGATCATTAGCAACTCCGCCCTTACTCACATTATCACAGTCACAAGAGTGGTTAGGGAGAAAAGCACTAACCAGGGGAACTAAAACAGAGGCAATCCAGGCCAAGCTGGGCTGGTGGCAGATATCTGCTCCTTACGCTCGGGTGCATAATGCGACTCACCACAGTGCCTTTTTCACAGACCCTTTTGAACGTTTCTCCACAGAATCCAACAGCTCAAGTTAGTTCATGACGCTTCAAGGTCAACAATCGTCAAGAGAAAAACATGCAATATGTCTTACAATGTTGGATTCCTTACAAACAGGACAAGGAGATAACCATGTAGACAAAACCAGAGCATTTGAAAACATCTGTATTCTACAAACACACCAGTGAATGCTATAAATAAGGTACTATGACATAAAACAAAATGAAAACTAGATGTGAGACTGTTCTCTTCAGTGTACAGACTTCATGGCAGTTGCTGCACACTATCTAGCTACTTAGATCTTTAACTCTCTGTTCTGTTAATACCAAATGAGGCCCAAGTGTGTCAACCTGTTTCCCACAGAAACCAAAAAGTCTACATGCATCTCTTTTCTCCTGTGCCCTTTCACCTTACCTGCTCCCAATTCTCCACCAACGTCCTCCTCTTTCTCTAATTATTCTCCTCTTCATTTTGCTTGGCCTTGCCCCCAAGCATGCAAGACAGAGAGTCCTAGAGGTCCAAGATTCTAGAGTGGCTGTTTGCAAGGCGGAGGAGATTACAGTAACTGCCACACTGTATATACTTCTGTGCAAAGAAAAAGGGACAGTGTTCAGAATGTCTCTCACATATAACAAGAGCTGGAGATGGCAGGATACCTGTGTGGCCCAAGGAACTAGAGCTAGCAAATTATGGGCCAAACAATTGCAACCAAAGGCTGGAAGAGGAAAGGTCTGCAACCAGCTCTGTCTCCTAGCTCTCTGGTATTTGCTGCCAACGGGCAGAGTCTATTTCGTGAAGCATCAAGCACTGAAAAGAAGACTCCTGCTGCTGGAAGGTGACAGGAAGTAACGTCCAATGCAAGATCAAGGCTTGTCCTCGAAGCAATGCCCATAATGGAAGAAAAAAAAAAAAGAGAAAGCGGAAGAGAAATGTTAAGTCGCAAGTCCAACCTGGCCCCCAGCCTAGCCCAGCCCAAGGAAGGTAGGAGTCAAGGAGAAGAAACTAAAAGAGAAGAGCCTTGGACCACAACATTCTCCACAAGGTACACTCAACAAACTTCACCCTACTCTTGAACCAAGTTACAAAAAGAGCTTCTTAATCCCTACTTTGGCTCCTTAAAAGCTGCTATCAGTTCACTCATTAGACACATATGATTTCAGAACAACTGTAATAGTTCAAACTAGATGGCTCTTTCCTTCCTAAGGATTATTAATTAAAGAAGATCTATATAGCTCTAAGTATATGATACATAAAATAGAATACTCTGTAGAATATAAGTAACTCTTAGTTCAGTGTATTAATGAACGTCTGTAAGAAATGTTGCAATGATTTCCCTAATGGAAGAGCCTGGGGGAGGTAAATCTGTCTTCTAGGATTTCCTCCCCAGAGCTCAGAAACTCAGGTGTTGTTTTAGCTCTCCTACACTCTCTTCACCCAAGCCCGCCTTCCTGTTGGGGATCGGACCTCCCTATTGGCTCTCTCATACCTTTCAACTGCCTGCTTTGTGACATCACTCTCCTACCAAACCTACTACCACTTGGTAGAGTCTTGGGGTTTCCGTGGAGCTGTTTGGACCAGTAACCAGTGACCTCTGTACTGGACACGTGCGCCGTTCAGCTGCAGCCACTCGGACATCCTCTAGTGTTGTCTCCTCATCCCTGGTACCTGCAGTGGATGCTTCCTCTTCTCTGACCATGTCAGGTAAGAAAAGAAACTTTGGAAAGTTTTGCGTTCGATTTCTTTTGCCCCTAAATTGAGTAGGAGATTCAAAATAGCATGGAATAATGAGGGAAAGTATTGAACTACACGTCTGGAGACCTAATTTCAGTTTTGACTTTGACGTTTACTATCTGTGTGACTTTGGACAAATCACTGGCTGTCTCACAAAGCCTGTTGCTTTCCTTAACTGTTACGTTAGGATACCACGTTGGGTTGATCACTCTGATCCCCTTCTTTTCCAGTATTGAGCCTTAAAGGGTACCCATGTAGAAAACGAAATCAGACACTTCTCAAGAGTGTTTCAACAGAAACATAGAAAAGCCAGGGGACATAGAAAACTAGCAATATATACCAAGATGTTTCATCTCTAATGGTCTCCCTCCACTAGGATTTCGACTAGTTGAAAAGAGAGAATAGGGAGAGAGGATGGAGAGTACTGGGCTCTACAGGGAGGCACAGAGTCGAGCGTAAGGAAGTTTAGGATGGTTTTCATTAGCACAGGCCAACAGGCACCAAGAGATGGGAGAAAATGTAAGAATGAAGAGGGAAAGCATAGAGGAGCTCTCAAGAAAAACGGAGTTTGCAATGGAATGCTGATGGGAACCAAAGATTTTCAATTAAAGCAGAAACAGCACAGAGGGAAACCTGCTCAGAGCAGGGCAAAACCAAGTTGATGGTAGCAAACCCTTACATTAACAGACTAAGAAGGAAAGTAAGGCCAGAACAGGGGATCACCAGGAAAGGCAGCTTATCAGAAAAGTCATACTCCGTTTTCTTTCTTTTATTGCCTCTCTGAATACAGTTGGCCACTTGACAGTTTTGAATATAAACATTTTAGAAATACGTTTTAGAAATGATGCCTCCTATAAACAAGCAACCACAGTGGTTATCTAGGGGGCTGCTTTTCAGTGTTTTATTCTTTCTAATTTTTAAACTAGGTAGACATTTCACCAATTCAACATTTTAAGTGATATCTTCTAAATTGAATCAGAAGGACTATTTTCCTTGGTGTGATATGTAGGTTCTAAGGCAAGGCTGCTTTTCATTTTTACAGTTATTTCCTTCCTAACACAGAGAGCACATTGATCAACAGCCATCGTTCGCTTGTAGATCTTAGCTACCGAAGAAGAAGAAGAAGAAGAAGAAAAAGTCAAGCCCCACATCTCTAATTCCCCCCACTTAGGGAATTCCCTGGCGGTCCAGTGCTTAGGACTCGGTGCTTTCACGGCCAGGGCCACGCGGCGCGGCCAAAGAAACAAAACAAACAAACATCCACGTTTATCGAAAACCATATTGTGGAGTCCTGTGGATTTTCTTACATTTGAAAATCTTTTTTAATTGGATTCTAGGCATGATGGTTTTTTGAGGTTTTGGGATGCCATCTTCTTGGATGCTGAAGATGATTCTAATCTAAGTTCTAGGATAAATCCAAAAACCTTCCTGATACATTTTAAGCTTCCTTTCTGCTTATTATATAAGCTATATTCATTGAAATATATATTTCTCCTAGGCTTAATACCTCTTACTTGCTGGGTAAAAATATGAAGGAGCACAATAATGAAACTCTTTTACACTTATTATTTTGCTGTCTGCTTCGTACCGGTTTTCATTGAAATACTTGTCTATATGTGTTGTGGCTACCTATACATGCACATTTATTGCATTCTGTTGCTTGTTATGCATTTTTTACTGACATACCTTCTCTGTCTGTATGCATTGGCTAGGAATTCATTCACCTCTATCACCTCCATCGTGTCTTCTGGTTAATAGTATTCACTAAAATAGAGTGGGCAAAATTCACTTTCATAATATTGCATGGATAGTACAGAATGCCATTTGTTAGTAAATTCATTAGGCTTCGATACTTGCCACATACCCCAGTTTTCATTAATATCTATGGATTTCTTTTTCGTTAACGTAATATGCTTGTCATGATTTTTCTTTGTCTTTCTAGAACTTATTGTATCTTCCTCCATATAAATCATACGCAATAGATCAGCTTATTCATCTATTAATTATTACTGCTATTATTATTGGTGGTGGTGTTATAACCACTTTATAGGTGAGGAATCTGAAGTAATCAGATAACTTTTCCCTTTCCAAAAGCACTTAAGAAATCCACTTTCGGGTAATCATTTTGAGGTAGGATGAGAAACCAGGCTTGAAGAGGGCAAAAATGACTCTTTCAATTCACCAGTTGGACTGAGCTGTACGTCACCTCTAGGTAATAGCGTGGGAACTGCACAAGCAAAGGGAGACACTGAAGACGACCATGGTAATAGCCGTACTGTTTTCTAATGGACAAAAAAAATGCCTATATTATAAGTTCTATTTCTCCTGCTTTCTGGCAGTATCATGCTCAGAGTGGAGTCCTGGCAAGGAAGTCAGGATACTTAGGTTCTGAAACCTGGTAATGATACTAACATAATGAGAGAACTTGAACAAGTCAACCCGACCTCTCTGAGCCTCAGTTTCCTTACTCACGAAATGAGACTGAGAACATCGAAGTTCTCTAAGGGCCTCCTAGTTCTAAAATGCTTCCAGTCTAGGAAATAGCATAGAAGTCAATACGAGTGCAGGCTGAAGGGAAAGACAGGGCAGGGAGAAGGTTGCTTCCAGCCTAGAGAACAATCTCTGAACCGCACCACTTGGCTCTTCTGCCCGTCTGTGCCCAAGATGGGAGCACAGGCAGTGAATAGAGAAGAGTGGAAAACTGCTCAGTCCTTACAGCCATCATTAACTGTCTGATTTTGGGTTTCTCAGGAAGTAGTGATAGTAGAGGTGTCCTGATAGCAAGAACCTTCAGATGATGCCGTTCCTCAAACGTAGTGAGAATTTCTCAACCTCCCTGAGTTTTTCATGACCCTCTTGTTCTTACAGAAAATTTCCAACATCCATCTCTACTTGGAACTCTAAATTCTCTGCAGCATTCTCCTCCTGTGGTGAGCAATGCAACTTCCCTAACACGAAGTGTCTGCAACTTCTCCAGAGTCTCTGCCCCTGCCGTCAGTTCGGCATCGGCTACCGGTACCCCTTTCCAGACACTCATGGGTAGTGCCTACCTTTACCAACATTCTAGCACGACTATGTTATCTGGAGTTACTGACCACAGCCAGATCTCCACTTCAGCTGCTTCCTATCCAGGTGTTCTTGAGTGGGACATCACAGCAAGCACTGAAAAGAATTCTTCTTCACTCGGAGACTTTACTCTGGCACTCACTGACCGCCACACAGCTGCCTCCTCCATGTTTCTGGCAGCCCAGTATGATAAAACTTCAGACGCCAAGAACATGGTCCCTCTACATCCATCGCTTTCTGCCAGCCTTGCTCAGGGAACACCATCTCAGATTCCAAATCAGGGGCAGAGCCGCCTGCCACTTCCCTGCCAGGAAGGAAGCCAGGTATATTACTATAACCAAGGCACACTGGGGTCTTTACTGTATGGAGAACTTGGCTCCTGCCCGCAATCCTACGGCTCGGCGTCATACACAGGAAGTCGGGCCTCTGGGCAACCAGAAATGGGAATGGGACTGAAGGAGATTCAGCCCACAAATATCCGACCACCAGCTTCCACCTCTGCAGTCTGCCACCCTGTGTCTGCTCAACGCATCACAGAAACAAGTTTTCAAGGTGAGTATAACAAACGCCAGAGAAAGTTGAAGAATGAGGTCGGCACTCAAAAATGGGGTCAAATCGACAGCTGGGAAGGGGTGTAGAGGCAGGTAGAATTTAGATCCTGAGCCTTTAATAACCACTACCTTCGCTCAGTGCCCTCTGTTTTTAGACTCTCTATGAGAACACCTAGGGCTTCCCTGGTGGCGCCGTGGTTAAGAATCCGCCTGCCAATGCAATGCGGGGGACACGGGTTCGAGCCCTGGTCTGCGAAGATCCCACATGCCGTGCAGCAACTAAGCGCATGTGCCACAACGACGGAGCCTGCATTCTAGAGCCCGTGAGCCTCAACTACCGAAGCCCACGTGCCTACAGCCCATGCTCCGCAACAAAGAGAAGCCACCGCGATGAGAAGCCCGCACACCGCAACCAAGAGTAGCCCCCGCTAGCCGCCAACTAGAGAAAGCCCGTGCACAGCAATGAGAGACCCAGTGCAGCCAAAAAAATAAATACGTAGAATAAATAAGTTCAAACAGTAAATAAATACATAAACATAAATTACAAAAAAAAGAACACCTAATGCAGGTGGGAAGGTGGGAGGGCCACTGTAGAGGTCATCTATGCTACATGTACAAGAACCCCGAGAGCACACCAATCGGTACCACACTTTTCACTGCTGTAGCCGATCGTTCCCCCTGTACTGCCACACTGTAGCACTCCCTTCCCTCATCTACTGCTATAGTCTCTTCGGAAGGTGTTTCAGAACTCTTGTTATGAGAGTGCCAGTTGAACTGTCCTCACTTCCTTCATTTATACCAGGATTGAAGACCTTGTGGTCCGAGATCCTGTCCAGAGAGCAAGCAGGCTAAGACTCTGTCTTTGTTGATGTATTTCATCAGCAAGGGCTCTACCCCCTCTCCTAGTTCATGGTGTGACGTGTTCTTGGCCTCTCGGGAAAGTGGGGAGAATGGAAAGGACCCTATATGAGAATGCTAGGCTTTGTAAAACATTTCAGGTTTTTAAAAATAAGACTCATTTTGTATTGGACTTATAACAGTCCTATGAAATACAAAGCGAGCCGAGAATCAGCGACAGGAAAGGCTCACCAGTAAGAATTACAACAGTCACCGCTTACCTCGTAGCATAGGGCACTGTCCGTGATCCTTAAGAAGAGTTAGTAGAAATGCCTTGCCCATCTTGCCCCTGAACCCCTTGAAAGGTACACGACTGCTGTGTTGGTGTTTAGGGGGAGCATCTCACTTACCAGGGACTGACTTCTCCCTTGATCCCTTTGTAGGGATGGAGACCTCCCCCCTGGTGATGAAAAATTCCCTGGGATTGCAACCTCCAAGCCAGACGTTTTGTGTGACACAAAGTCAAGAACTCCCCAAGTCCTGCAGTAGCAGAAACAGCCACATACTTGAGAGTAACCCACCATCTGAACTTGGGGACATTTCAGTGACAGCTCCAGTCCAGAGTGCCAGGCGTCTCCTGGCCCTGCCTCCAGCTCCAAGCCAGGGACAAATAGAGAGTAAGCACGTGGATGATATCAAAACCAAGCTTTCAAAGCCTCTGGATGCCTACCAGATCCCAACAGAGAACCAAGATCCTCCACTACTCCCTTTAGGAATCCCTGATATTCACCAGCCGCTGGCCTGCACCGATCCCCTCAGCCAAGAGGAGCAGCCTGGTTCTGAAAATGCTGATCTGGGAGAGAACAGCTGGAGTCGTCAGGACCTAGGGACACTTGAAAATGGGATTGAACCTAGCAGTGGTCTTGCAGACATTACTACACTGGCGGAGGATATTCACCTTCCCCAGCTCTTTAATCCTTTGAAAGATCTTGATCAATCCCAAGGTCCCAACGTGATCAAAGCTAAAGACACCAGAGCCATTAAGGTGAATCAGGTGCAGGAAAAGCCAAGTGTCATAAAGGTTCCCTCTGATCAACCCAGGAAGAACAAACAGAAAGCCTCTGAGCCTATCAGTGGCGCTCCCAAGGCCAAAATCCAGCCAAAGAATCCAGAGTGCCTGTTAGGGGGAGAAGTGGTTACATGCCACGCTGCAGTCAGTGACAGGGCTCCTGTGAACACGGCCAAGCACTCTCAAGGCAAACCTCAGAAAGCTGCATCCAGAAAGATCAGCAAAACTAAGAGCCACGGGCAGGAAAAGACCAAAAGGACCAGAGGGAGAAACAAGGCTGAGGAGAACAAGCAGTCAGGGAACAAAGTCAAGGCAGAAGAGAAGCCAGCAATCCCCCACACGAAGCGAAAGGAACACCAAACTGAGCTTCTCCAACAGAGCTTTCAAAAGCCTCGAACCTCCCTTGGCGTGCGCATGCTGGAGTCTGTGAAGGTTCTTCATGCGCTGGGGAAGAAGAATGAGACGAAAACTGGGCTCTCTTCCTGTCGGCTCTTGGGAAAGTCAAGCAACCCCAAAGACCCCCAGCCACCCCCAGCTATCCAGCCATGGCGGCATACCCCACGTGAGGGGAAGGGTCCTGAGAAAACGCAAGTCCAAGCCCAGAAACCAGACAGCAGTGCTGAAACAGAGTGTCCGTCTCCAGCCCAGTATGAGCGGCCTCCTCCTGGGAAGGTCAAGTTGATACCTCTGCCTTTTTCTGCCTGGGACAAGCCTCAAGCTCGACCCGCTCCTCGGAGGCCACAGTCTCTGGCCTCACATCGGCCTGCTGGGGCTTACCGTGCCCAGCCTGGTTCTACTGACTCAGCTCAACCTGCTGCAGCCAATTCATCCCAGCCAGCTCCTGCCTCTTTGCCAGGCCCCGCCAAACCAGCTCAGCCAACTGTGACCAACCCAACCCAACCGGCTTGGCCCAACCATACCCAGCCTCGTGTCCCTCAGTCTGCTGCTCCTAGGCCTGCACCCTCCAAAACTTCATCTGGCGCTCCTCTCCAGCGGGAGCCTGTTCCCCCTGCTGTGAATAAGCGCCAGTCCCCACCCAAGCTCCAAACCCACTTTCTACTCCAAGACTTCAGCAAGCAACGAGTTCCATGGAGGGAACCCAACGTGCCTGAGCCAGTCATGTCAAAGCCCATCGAACAAGAGCAGAGGCCAGAGCGAGAGGCCATGAAGAGGCGGGCTCAACAACAACGGGAGAATGCTGCCAGATACACCTCTTCGGGCAAGCTGCAATTTTTCACCGAGAGGGAAAACGAAATGGAAATTGCCGACTACTACGGATACGTCAAGTGAGAGCTGCTAGGATTCTTGGTGCCACCTTGGCTACCAGCTGTTCTTCCATACACAGGTAAGACAGGTATAGAACTGAATAAGTAAATGGAATACAATTAATAGACGAGTAACAAACCTTTCGAATTTTCAGATGCTGCTAACTGGGGCGTGAGAAAGGAAGGACTGAAAGTTGGATGGGAGAATGAAGGAAAGGGGTAAAAACTGAGCAAAGAGGAAGGAACTTGGCCCAGGGCTAGGAAGGCCAAAAGAGACGTATGGATTTAGGAAAGGAAGCAGGAGCGAGGATGAAATGGCAGAAGTAAAAAGCAGGGTCAGAGGTCTGGGTTGAAAGAACACAATTGGAGTAGAGTTGAAGGTGACAGAAGATGAGTCTAGGTTTACTAGGAGAAATAGAAAAAGTCTCTCGGGGACGCTGGCCTTAAGTCTCACAACCACCAGATAGGTATTTCAGAAAACAAGAGGTTCAGGACACATCTCTGAAAGGTCTGAGTTGCCTTATTCAGGTGTGACTGTAGTGGGGGAATAGGGAAATCTACCAGAGAAGTGGCTAGGGCTCAGAGTTATCCTACGGGCAGCTGACGACAGGGGCAGAGCCAAGGGAACTGCTGGATCAGGAGGCCCACGAACAAAGCAGGGGCATAGCCGCCTGTCACTTCCCTGCCAGGAAGGAAGCCAGGTATATTACTATAACCAAGGCACACTGGGGTCTTTACTGTATGGAGAACTTGGCTCCTGCCCGCAATCCTACGGCTCGGCGTCACACACAGGAAGTAGGGCCTCTGGGCAACCAGAAATGGGAATGGGACTGAAGGAGATTCAGCCCACAAATATCCGACCACCAGCTTCCACCTCTGCAATCTGCCACCCTGTGTCTGCTCAACGCATCACAGAAACAAGTTTTCAAGGTGAGTATACAGACGGCAGAGAAAAGTTGAACAATGAGGTCAGCATTCAAAAATGGGGTCAAATCGACAGCTGGGAAGGGGTGTAGAGACAGGTAGAATTTAGATCCTGAGCCTTTAATAACCACTACCTTCTCTCAGTGCTCTCTGTTTTTAGACTCTATATGAGAACACCTAGGGCTTCCCTGGTAGCGCCTGCCAATGCAGGGGACACGGGTTCGAGCCCTGGTCTGCGAAGATCCCACATGCCGTGCAGCAACTAAGCGCATGTGCCACAACGACGGAGCCTGCATTCTAGAGCCCGTGAGCCTCAACTACCGAAGCCCACGTGCCTACAGCCCATGCTCCGCAACAAGAGAAGCCACCGCGATGAGATGCCCGCACACCGCAACCGAGAGTAGCCCCCGCTAGCCGCCAACTAGAGAAAGCCCGTGCACAGCAATGAGAGACCCAGTGCAGCCAAAAAAATAAATACGTAGAATAAATAAGTTCAAACAGTAAATAAATACATAAACATAAATTACAAAAAAAAAGAACACCTAATGCAGGTGGGAAGGTGGGAGGGCCACTGTAGAGGTCATCTATGCTACATGTACAAGAACCCCGAGAGCACACCAATCGGTACCACACTTTTCACTGCTGTAGCCGATCATTCCCCCTGTACTGCCACACTGTAGCACTCCCTTCCCTCATCTACTGCTATAGTCTCTTTGGAAGGTGTTTCCGAACTCTTGTTATCAGAGTGCCAGTTGAACTGTCCTCACTTCCTTCATTTATACCAGGATTGAAGACCTTGTGGTCCGAGATCCTGTCCAGAGAGCAAGCAGGCTAAGGCTCTGTCTTTGTTGATGTATTTCATCAGAAAGGGCTCTACCCCCTCTCCTAGTTCATGGTGTGAAGTGTTCTTGGCCTCTCGGGAAAGTGGGGAGAATGGAAAGGACCCTATATGAGAATGCTAGGCTCTGTAAAACATTTCAGGTTTTTAAAAATAAGACTCATTTTGTATTGGACTGACAACAGTCCTATGAAATACAAAGAAGGCCGAGAATCAGTGACAGGAAAGGATCACCAGTAAGAACTACAGCAGTCACCGCTTACCTCGTAGCATAGGGCACTGTCCGTGATCCTTAAGAAGAGTTAGTAGAAATGCCTTGCCCATCTTGCCCCTGAACCCCTTGAAAGGTACACGACTGCTGTGTTGGTGTTTAGGGGGAGCATCTCACTTACCAGGGACTGACTTCTCCCTTGATTCCTCTGTAGTGATGGAGACTTCCCCGCTGATGAAAAATTCCCTGGGATTGCAACCTCCAAGCCAGACAGCTTTCCTATGGAATGACAGAGAACTTGTCAAGGTGAAACACCAGTCTGCGGGAGAAAGGGAAGAAGAGAATGATGGAAATCGTTTCTGGGAAACTATTTTTACATTATGTGTTGTTTGTTCCCGGTAAATAAACTGAAATCTTCTTAACAGTACAACAAAATCTAAACCACTAAAGCCAACAATACAGGAGTATAACGTTCGACAAAAATTTCTTTGGCTGCGCAGCATGTGGGATCTTAGCTCCCCAACCAGGGATTGAACCCACGCCTGCTGCATTGGAAGCGCAGAGTCTTCACCACGGGACCACCGGGGAAGTCCCAGGACTATCACTTTTAAAGGAGAAGGTACAAACCCCTCGGTTCTATGAACTGGAGATTTTTAGTAAGAAGTCAATATATTTGTTGTTAGGCACATTTTATGTTAGGCTGTCTCCCTGCACAGGATGCAGGCGCCTTGAGAATGGAAGTCATATCCCTCTATAGTACGTCCCTCTTCTTTCTGCTTTGCAGTTTGCTGCTCCACTTGTTCAACCCCACCTAGTAATAACCTATACTTCCCTTGTTCCTGTTTTCCCATCTGGAAAACAGACAAAAGGCAACCAAACAACGCAAAGGTCTCAACAAATAAGGGATATCCAAAACCAGAGATGGCCAGAACTTCTGTACCCCTGATGAAATAGTCCTCATACAAAACCTGATAATCAAATTCCTTAATGCTAGGAATCACAGTGAAAAATAGTATCTGAACTGACTTCTGTCAGATGAGTGAGAACTAAGGTTAATTCAGTGTATCTGAAGCATAGAAAGTGAGGGCAAAAGTGGCACAAGATGGGGCTAGAGAAGCAGAGAGGATTCTAGACCACGCAGAGTCTTAAAGGCCAACAGTGTGTTTTCTATTCTCAAAACAATGTTTGTGAGCGATGTTTATGAGCAACGTTCCAACTTGCTTTGAAGGTCTCTTGTGTGAAGAGTGGATTGGAAGGAAACAAGATATATGGACACTAGTTAGGACCTAATCGCAACAGACAGGCAAGTTCAGTATTAGGAAGTTGAGGAAGAGCTGGCTGACAGATTCCAAAGAAATTCAAGAGATGAACTGAAGCGGGCTTAATGGGGTAGGAGATGGAGGAAAGGAAGGTCTTAGGGAATTCAAGGGTTTACTGCACACATGAGCAAAGTCTCAAAATTAATCATTTGAACGTACAGAGGCGGATCTCCCAAATGACACCGGTTAGGAAGCAACGGTACGCCCTTTAGAATTCCTAGAGACAACACAAATCAACTGTTTCGATGGAAAATTCGGCGGGACTCTTGATTTCCATGGGAATACAGAGAAAAGAGACACTGATCTGGCTTGCAGGTATATTTAGGAAGTTGTTAGCCGGACATCACCTACTAGTATCATGTAAGTAGGCCGTCCGAAGTAGGAAGCTTAGGGGAAAAACCTGGAGGAAAACTTAAAAGCTTAAGCCACACCTCTACACTACACCACCTTTCACAATTTCTTCTCAGATAAGCATCATCCCCATCAGTGAAGAAACTCGTACCTCATAATAGGAAAAACAGGCCTAAAGATTCAATGTGTGTCTTGGGAGGTCCCATCTATGCGATATCTTCCTGGGACCAGAAAAGGCCCCAGGAAGATCCATCTCTGCACCCCTGAAAGCTTACCACCAAGGAAAATGACTAGGTCCATAGATTGCCTCCCTCAAACCAGCTTACCTCACACATAGATCATTAGCAACTCCGCCCTTACTCACATTATCACAGTCACAAGAGTGGTTAGGGAGAAAAGCACTAACCAGGGGAACTAAAACAGAGGCAATCCAGGCCAAGCTGGGCTGGTGGCAGATATCTGCTCCTTACGCTCGGGTGCATAATGCGACTCACCACAGTGCCTTTTTCACAGACCCTTTTGAACGTTTCTCCACAGAATCCAACAGCTCAAGTTAGTTCATGACGCTTCAAGGTCAACAATCGTCAAGAGAAAAACATGCAATATGTCTTACAATGTTGGATTCCTTACAAACAGGACAAGGAGATAACCATGTAGACAAAACCAGAGCATTTGAAAACATCTGTATTCTACAAACACACCAGTGAATGCTATAAATAAGGTACTATGACATAAAACAAAATGAAAACTAGATGTGAGACTGTTCTCTTCAGTGTACAGACTTCATGGCAGTTGCTGCACACTATCTAGCTACTTAGATCTTTAACTCTCTGTTCTGTTAATACCAAATGAGGCCCAAGTGTGTCAACCTGTTTCCCACAGAAACCAAAAAGTCTACATGCATCTCTTTTCTCCTGTGCCCTTTCACCTTACCTGCTCCCAATTCTCCACCAACGTCCTCCTCTTTCTCTAATTATTCTCCTCTTCATTTTGCTTGGCCTTGCCCCCAAGCATGCAAGACAGAGAGTCCTAGAGGTCCAAGATTCTAGAGTGGCTGTTTGCAAGGCGGAGGAGATTACAGTAACTGCCACACTGTATATACTTCTGTGCAAAGAAAAAGGGACAGTGTTCAGAATGTCTCTCACATATAACAAGAGCTGGAGATGGCAGGATACCTGTGTGGCCCAAGGAACTAGAGCTAGCAAATTATGGGCCAAACAATTGCAACCAAAGGCTGGAAGAGGAAAGGTCTGCAACCAGCTCTGTCTCCTAGCTCTCTGGTATTTGCTGCCAACGGGCAGAGTCTATTTCGTGAAGCATCAAGCACTGAAAAGAAGACTCCTGCTGCTGGAAGGTGACAGGAAGTAACGTCCAATGCAAGAGCAAGGCTTGTCCTCGAAGCAATGCCCATAATGGAAGAAAAAAAAAAAAGAGAAAGCGGAAGAGAAATGTTAAGTCGCAAGTCCAACCTGGCCCCCAGCCTAGCCCAGCCCAAGGAAGGTAGGAGTCAAGGAGAAGAAACTAAAAGAGAAGAGCCTTGGACCACAACATTCTCCACAAGGTACACTCAACAAACTTCACCCTACTCTTGAACCAAGTTACAAAAAGAGCTTCTTAATCCCTACTTTGGCTCCTTAAAAGCTGCTATCAGTTCACTCATTAGACACATATGATTTCAGAACAACTGTAATAGTTCAAACTAGATGGCTCTTTCCTTCCTAAGGATTATTAATTAAAGAAGATCTATATAGCTCTAAGTATATGATACATAAAATAGAATACTCTGTAGAATATAAGTAACTCTTAGTTCAGTGTATTAATGAACGTCTGTAAGAAATGTTGCAATGATTTCCCTAATGGAAGAGCCTGGGGGAGGTAAATCTGTCTTCTAGGATTTCCTCCCCAGAGCTCAGAAACTCAGGTGTTGTTTTAGCTCTCCTACACTCTCTTCACCCAAGCCCGCCTTCCTGTTGGGGATCGGACCTCCCTATTGGCTCTCTCATACCTTTCAACTGCCTGCTTTGTGACATCACTCTCCTACCAAACCTACTACCACTTGGTAGAGTCTTGGGGTTTCCGTGGAGCTGTTTGGACCAGTAACCAGTGACCTCTGTACTGGACACGTGCGCCGTTCAGCTGCAGCCACTCGGACATCCTCTAGTGTTGTCTCCTCATCCCTGGTACCTGCAGTGGATGCTTCCTCTTCTCTGACCATGTCAGGTAAGAAAAGAAACTTTGGAAAGTTTTGCGTTCGATTTCTTTTGCCCCTAAATTGAGTAGGAGATTCAAAATAGCATGGAATAATGAGGGAAAGTATTGAACTACACGTCTGGAGACCTAATTTCAGTTTTGACTTTGACGTTTACTATCTGTGTGACTTTGGACAAATCACTGGCTGTCTCACAAAGCCTGTTGCTTTCCTTAACTGTTACGTTAGGATACCACGTTGGGTTGATCACTCTGATCCCCTTCTTTTCCAGTATTGAGCCTTAAAGGGTACCCATGTAGAAAACGAAATCAGACACTTCTCAAGAGTGTTTCAACAGAAACATAGAAAAGCCAGGGGACATAGAAAACTAGCAATATATACCAAGATGTTTCATCTCTAATGGTCTCCCTCCACTAGGATTTCGACTAGTTGAAAAGAGAGAATAGGGAGAGAGGATGGAGAGTACTGGGCTCTACAGGGAGGCACAGAGTCGAGCGTAAGGAAGTTTAGGATGGTTTTCATTAGCACAGGCCAACAGGCACCAAGAGATGGGAGAAAATGTAAGAATGAAGAGGGAAAGCATAGAGGAGCTCTCAAGAAAAACGGAGTTTGCAATGGAATGCTGATGGGAACCAAAGATTTTCAATTAAAGCAGAAACAGCACAGAGGGAAACCTGCTCAGAGCAGGGCAAAACCAAGTTGATGGTAGCAAACCCTTACATTAACAGACTAAGAAGGAAAGTAAGGCCAGAACAGGGGATCACCAGGAAAGGCAGCTTATCAGAAAAGTCATACTCCGTTTTCTTTCTTTTATTGCCTCTCTGAATACAGTTGGCCACTTGACAGTTTTGAATATAAACATTTTAGAAATACGTTTTAGAAATGATGCCTCCTATAAACAAGCAACCACAGTGGTTATCTAGGGGGCTGCTTTTCAGTGTTTTATTCTTTCTAATTTTTAAACTAGGTAGACATTTCACCAATTCAACATTTTAAGTGATATCTTCTAAATTGAATCAGAAGGACTATTTTCCTTGGTGTGATATGTAGGTTCTAAGGCAAGGCTGCTTTTCATTTTTACAGTTATTTCCTTCCTAACACAGAGAGCACATTGATCAACAGCCATCGTTCGCTTGTAGATCTTAGCTACCGAAGAAGAAGAAGAAGAAGAAGAAAAAGTCAAGCCCCACATCTCTAATTCCCCCCACTTAGGGAATTCCCTGGCGGTCCAGTGCTTAGGACTCGGTGCTTTCACGGCCAGGGCCACGCGGCGCGGCCAAAGAAACAAAACAAACAAACATCCACGTTTATCGAAAACCATATTGTGGAGTCCTGTGGATTTTCTTACATTTGAAAATCTTTTTTAATTGGATTCTAGGCATGATGGTTTTTTGAGGTTTTGGGATGCCATCTTCTTGGATGCTGAAGATGATTCTAATCTAAGTTCTAGGATAAATCCAAAAACCTTCCTGATACATTTTAAGCTTCCTTTCTGCTTATTATATAAGCTATATTCATTGAAATATATATTTCTCCTAGGCTTAATACCTCTTACTTGCTGGGTAAAAATATGAAGGAGCACAATAATGAAACTCTTTTACACTTATTATTTTGCTGTCTGCTTCGTACCGGTTTTCATTGAAATACTTGTCTATATGTGTTGTGGCTACCTATACATGCACATTTATTGCATTCTGTTGCTTGTTATGCATTTTTTACTGACATACCTTCTCTGTCTGTATGCATTGGCTAGGAATTCATTCACCTCTATCACCTCCATCGTGTCTTCTGGTTAATAGTATTCACTAAAATAGAGTGGGCAAAATTCACTTTCATAATATTGCATGGATAGTACAGAATGCCATTTGTTAGTAAATTCATTAGGCTTCGATACTTGCCACATACCCCAGTTTTCATTAATATCTATGGATTTCTTTTTCGTTAACGTAATATGCTTGTCATGATTTTTCTTTGTCTTTCTAGAACTTATTGTATCTTCCTCCATATAAATCATACGCAATAGATCAGCTTATTCATCTATTAATTATTACTGCTATTATTATTGGTGGTGGTGTTATAACCACTTTATAGGTGAGGAATCTGAAGTAATCAGATAACTTTTCCCTTTCCAAAAGCACTTAAGAAATCCACTTTCGGGTAATCATTTTGAGGTAGGATGAGAAACCAGGCTTGAAGAGGGCAAAAATGACTCTTTCAATTCACCAGTTGGACTGAGCTGTACGTCACCTCTAGGTAATAGCGTGGGAACTGCACAAGCAAAGGGAGACACTGAAGACGACAATGGTAATAGCCGTACTGTTTTCTAATGGACAAAAAAAATGCCTATATTATAAGTTCTATTTCTCCTGCTTTCTGGCAGTATCATGCTCAGAGTGGAGTCCTGGCAAGGAAGTCAGGATACTTAGGTTCTGAAACCTGGTAATGATACTAACATAATGAGAGAACTTGAACAAGTCAACCCGACCTCTCTGAGCCTCAGTTTCCTTACTCACGAAATGAGACTGAGAACATCGAAGTTCTCTAAGGGCCTCCTAGTTCTAAAATGCTTCCAGTCTAGGAAATAGCATAGAAGTCAATACGAGTGCAGGCTGAAGGGAAAGACAGGGCAGGGAGAAGGTTGCTTCCAGCCTAGAGAACAATCTCTGAACCGCACCACTTGGCTCTTCTGCCCGTCTGTGCCCAAGATGGGAGCACAGGCAGTGAATAGAGAAGAGTGGAAAACTGCTCAGTCCTTACAGCCATCATTAACTGTCTGATTTTGGGTTTCTCAGGAAGTAGTGATAGTAGAGGTGTCCTGATAGCAAGAACCTTCAGATGATGCCGTTCCTCAAACGTAGTGAGAATTTCTCAACCTCCCTGAGTTTTTCATGACCCTCTTGTTCTTACAGAAAATTTCCAACATCCATCTCTACTTGGAACTCTAAATTCTCTGCAGCATTCTCCTCCTGTGGTGAGCAATGCAACTTCCCTAACACGAAGTGTCTGCAACTTCTCCAGAGTCTCTGCCCCTGCCGTCAGTTCGGCATCGGCTACCGGTACCCCTTTCCAGACACTCATGGGTAGTGCCTACCTTTACCAACATTCTAGCACGACTATGTTATCTGGAGTTACTGACCACAGCCAGATCTCCACTTCAGCTGCTTCCTATCCAGGTGTTCTTGAGTGGGACATCACAGCAAGCACTGAAAAGAATTCTTCTTCACTCGGAGACTTTACTCTGGCACTCACTGACCGCCACACAGCTGCCTCCTCCATGTTTCTGGCAGCCCAGTATGATAAAACTTCAGACGCCAAGAACATGGTCCCTCTACATCCATCGCTTTCTGCCAGCCTTGCTCAGGGAACACCATCTCAGATTCCAAATCAGGGGCAGAGCCGCCTGCCACTTCCCTGCCAGGAAGGAAGCCAGGTATATTACTATAACCAAGGCACACTGGGGTCTTTACTGTATGGAGAACTTGGCTCCTGCCCGCAATCCTACGGCTCGGCGTCATACACAGGAAGTCGGGCCTCTGGGCAACCAGAAATGGGAATGGGACTGAAGGAGATTCAGCCCACAAATATCCGACCACCAGCTTCCACCTCTGCAGTCTGCCACCCTGTGTCTGCTCAACGCATCACAGAAACAAGTTTTCAAGGTGAGTATAACAAACGCCAGAGAAAGTTGAAGAATGAGGTCGGCACTCAAAAATGGGGTCAAATCGACAGCTGGGAAGGGGTGTAGAGGCAGGTAGAATTTAGATCCTGAGCCTTTAATAACCACTACCTTCGCTCAGTGCCCTCTGTTTTTAGACTCTCTATGAGAACACCTAGGGCTTCCCTGGTGGCGCCGTGGTTAAGAATCCGCCTGCCAATGCAATGCGGGGGACACGGGTTCGAGCCCTGGTCTGCGAAGATCCCACATGCCGTGCAGCAACTAAGCGCATGTGCCACAACGACGGAGCCTGCATTCTAGAGCCCGTGAGCCTCAACTACCGAAGCCCACGTGCCTACAGCCCATGCTCCGCAACAAAGAGAAGCCACCGCGATGAGAAGCCCGCACACCGCAACCAAGAGTAGCCCCCGCTAGCCGCCAACTAGAGAAAGCCCGTGCACAGCAAAGAGAGACCCAGTGCAGCCAAAAAAATAAATACGTAGAATAAATAAGTTCAAACAGTAAATAAATACATAAACATAAATTACAAAAAAAAGAACACCTAATGCAGGTGGGAAGGTGGGAGGGCCACTGTAGAGGTCATCTATGCTACATGTACAAGAACCCCGAGAGCACACCAATCGGTACCACACTTTTCACTGCTGTAGCCGATCGTTCCCCCTGTACTGCCACACTGTAGCACTCCCTTCCCTCATCTACTGCTATAGTCTCTTCGGAAGGTGTTTCAGAACTCTTGTTATGAGAGTGCCAGTTGAACTGTCCTCACTTCCTTCATTTATACCAGGATTGAAGACCTTGTGGTCCGAGATCCTGTCCAGAGAGCAAGCAGGCTAAGACTCTGTCTTTGTTGATGTATTTCATCAGCAAGGGCTCTACCCCCTCTCCTAGTTCATGGTGTGACGTGTTCTTGGCCTCTCGGGAAAGTGGGGAGAATGGAAAGGACCCTATATGAGAATGCTAGGCTTTGTAAAACATTTCAGGTTTTTAAAAATAAGACTCATTTTGTATTGGACTTATAACAGTCCTATGAAATACAAAGCGAGCCGAGAATCAGCGACAGGAAAGGCTCACCAGTAAGAATTACAACAGTCACCGCTTACCTCGTAGCATAGGGCACTGTCCGTGATCCTTAAGAAGAGTTAGTAGAAATGCCTTGCCCATCTTGCCCCTGAACCCCTTGAAAGGTACACGACTGCTGTGTTGGTGTTTAGGGGGAGCATCTCACTTACCAGGGACTGACTTCTCCCTTGATCCCTTTGTAGGGATGGAGACCTCCCCCCTGGTGATGAAAAATTCCCTGGGATTGCAACCTCCAAGCCAGACGTTTTGTGTGACACAAAGTCAAGAACTCCCCAAGTCCTGCAGTAGCAGAAACAGCCACATACTTGAGAGTAACCCACCATCTGAACTTGGGGACATTTCAGTGACAGCTCCAGTCCAGAGTGCCAGGCGTCTCCTGGCCCTGCCTCCAGCTCCAAGCCAGGGACAAATAGAGAGTAAGCACGTGGATGATATCAAAACCAAGCTTTCAAAGCCTCTGGATGCCTACCAGATCCCAACAGAGAACCAAGATCCTCCACTACTCCCTTTAGGAATCCCTGATATTCACCAGCCGCTGGCCTGCACCGATCCCCTCAGCCAAGAGGAGCAGCCTGGTTCTGAAAATGCTGATCTGGGAGAGAACAGCCGGAGTCGTCAGGACCTAGGGACACTTGAAAATGGGATTGAACCTAGCAGTGGTCTTGCAGACATTACTACACTGGCGGAGGATATTCACCTTCCCCAGCTCTTTAATCCTTTGAAAGATCTTGATCAATCCCAAGGTCCCAACGTGATCAAAGCTAAAGACACCAGAGCCATTAAGGTGAATCAGGTGCAGGAAAAGCCAAGTGTCATAAAGGTTCCCTCTGATCAACCCAGGAAGAACAAACAGAAAGCCTCTGAGCCTATCAGTGGCGCTCCCAAGGCCAAAATCCAGCCAAAGAATCCAGAGTGCCTGTTAGGGGGAGAAGTGGTTACATGCCACGCTGCAGTCAGTGACAGGGCTCCTGTGAACACGGCCAAGCACTCTCAAGGCAAACCTCAGAAAGCTGCATCCAGAAAGATCAGCAAAACTAAGAGCCACGGGCAGGAAAAGACCAAAAGGACCAGAGGGAGAAACAAGGCTGAGGAGAACAAGCAGTCAGGGAACAAAGTCAAGGCAGAAGAGAAGCCAGCAATCCCCCACACGAAGCGAAAGGAACACCAAACTGAGCTTCTCCAACAGAGCTTTCAAAAGCCTCGAACCTCCCTTGGCGTGCGCATGCTGGAGTCTGTGAAGGTTCTTCATGCGCTGGGGAAGAAGAATGAGACGAAAACTGGGCTCTCTTCCTGTCGGCTCTTGGGAAAGTCAAGCAACCCCAAAGACCCCCAGCCACCCCCAGCTATCCAGCCATGGCGGCATACCCCACGTGAGGGGAAGGGTCCTGAGAAAACGCAAGTCCAAGCCCAGAAACCAGACAGCAGTGCTGAAACAGAGTGTCCGTCTCCAGCCCAGTATGAGCGGCCTCCTCCTGGGAAGGTCAAGTTGATACCTCTGCCTTTTTCTGCCTGGGACAAGCCTCAAGCTCGACCCGCTCCTCGGAGGCCACAGTCTCTGGCCTCACATCGGCCTGCTGGGGCTTACCGTGCCCAGCCTGGTTCTACTGACTCAGCTCAACCTGCTGCAGCCAATTCATCCCAGCCAGCTCCTGCCTCTTTGCCAGGCCCCGCCAAACCAGCTCAGCCAACTGTGACCAACCCAACCCAACCGGCTTGGCCCAACCATACCCAGCCTCGTGTCCCTCAGTCTGCTGCTCCTAGGCCTGCACCCTCCAAAACTTCATCTGGCGCTCCTCTCCAGCGGGAGCCTGTTCCCCCTGCTGTGAATAAGCGCCAGTCCCCACCCAAGCTCCAAACCCACTTTCTACTCCAAGACTTCAGCAAGCAACGAGTTCCATGGAGGGAACCCAACGTGCCTGAGCCAGTCATGTCAAAGCCCATCGAACAAGAGCAGAGGCCAGAGCGAGAGGCCATGAAGAGGCGGGCTCAACAACAACGGGAGAATGCTGCCAGATACACCTCTTCGGGCAAGCTGCAATTTTTCACCGAGAGGGAAAACGAAATGGAAATTGCCGACTACTACGGATACGTCAAGTGAGAGCTGCTAGGATTCTTGGTGCCACCTTGGCTACCAGCTGTTCTTCCATACACAGGTAAGACAGGTATAGAACTGAATAAGTAAATGGAATACAATTAATAGACGAGTAACAAACCTTTCGAATTTTCAGATGCTGCTAACTGGGGCGTGAGAAAGGAAGGACTGAAAGTTGGATGGGAGAATGAAGGAAAGGGGTAAAAACTGAGCAAAGAGGAAGGAACTTGGCCCAGGGCTAGGAAGGCCAAAAGAGACGTATGGATTTAGGAAAGGAAGCAGGAGCGAGGATGAAATGGCAGAAGTAAAAAGCAGGGTCAGAGGTCTGGGTTGAAAGAACACAATTGGAGTAGAGTTGAAGGTGACAGAAGATGAGTCTAGGTTTACTAGGAGAAATAGAAAAAGTCTCTCGGGGACGCTGGCCTTAAGTCTCACAACCACCAGATAGGTATTTCAGAAAACAAGAGGTTCAGGACACATCTCTGAAAGGTCTGAGTTGCCTTATTCAGGTGTGACTGTAGTGGGGGAATAGGGAAATCTACCAGAGAAGTGGCTAGGGCTCAGAGTTATCCTACGGGCAGCTGACGACAGGGGCAGAGCCAAGGGAACTGCTGGATCAGGAGGCCCACGAACAAAGCAGGGGCATAGCCGCCTGTCACTTCCCTGCCAGGAAGGAAGCCAGGTATATTACTATAACCAAGGCACACTGGGGTCTTTACTGTATGGAGAACTTGGCTCCTGCCCGCAATCCTACGGCTCGGCGTCACACACAGGAAGTAGGGCCTCTGGGCAACCAGAAATGGGAATGGGACTGAAGGAGATTCAGCCCACAAATATCCGACCACCAGCTTCCACCTCTGCAATCTGCCACCCTGTGTCTGCTCAACGCATCACAGAAACAAGTTTTCAAGGTGAGTATACAGACGGCAGAGAAAAGTTGAACAATGAGGTCAGCATTCAAAAATGGGGTCAAATCGACAGCTGGGAAGGGGTGTAGAGACAGGTAGAATTTAGATCCTGAGCCTTTAATAACCACTACCTTCTCTCAGTGCTCTCTGTTTTTAGACTCTATATGAGAACACCTAGGGCTTCCCTGGTAGCGCCTGCCAATGCAGGGGACACGGGTTCGAGCCCTGGTCTGCGAAGATCCCACATGCCGTGCAGCAACTAAGCGCATGTGCCACAACGACGGAGCCTGCATTCTAGAGCCCGTGAGCCTCAACTACCGAAGCCCACGTGCCTACAGCCCATGCTCCGCAACAAGAGAAGCCACCGCGATGAGATGCCCGCACACCGCAACCGAGAGTAGCCCCCGCTAGCCGCCAACTAGAGAAAGCCCGTGCACAGCAATGAGAGACCCAGTGCAGCCAAAAAAATAAATACGTAGAATAAATAAGTTCAAACAGTAAATAAATACATAAACATAAATTACAAAAAAAAAGAACACCTAATGCAGGTGGGAAGGTGGGAGGGCCACTGTAGAGGTCATCTATGCTACATGTACAAGAACCCCGAGAGCACACCAATCGGTACCACACTTTTCACTGCTGTAGCCGATCATTCCCCCTGTACTGCCACACTGTAGCACTCCCTTCCCTCATCTACTGCTATAGTCTCTTTGGAAGGTGTTTCCGAACTCTTGTTATCAGAGTGCCAGTTGAACTGTCCTCACTTCCTTCATTTATACCAGGATTGAAGACCTTGTGGTCCGAGATCCTGTCCAGAGAGCAAGCAGGCTAAGGCTCTGTCTTTGTTGATGTATTTCATCAGAAAGGGCTCTACCCCCTCTCCTAGTTCATGGTGTGAAGTGTTCTTGGCCTCTCGGGAAAGTGGGGAGAATGGAAAGGACCCTATATGAGAATGCTAGGCTCTGTAAAACATTTCAGGTTTTTAAAAATAAGACTCATTTTGTATTGGACTGACAACAGTCCTATGAAATACAAAGAAGGCCGAGAATCAGTGACAGGAAAGGATCACCAGTAAGAACTACAGCAGTCACCGCTTACCTCGTAGCATAGGGCACTGTCCGTGATCCTTAAGAAGAGTTAGTAGAAATGCCTTGCCCATCTTGCCCCTGAACCCCTTGAAAGGTACACGACTGCTGTGTTGGTGTTTAGGGGGAGCATCTCACTTACCAGGGACTGACTTCTCCCTTGATTCCTCTGTAGTGATGGAGACTTCCCCGCTGATGAAAAATTCCCTGGGATTGCAACCTCCAAGCCAGACAGCTTTCCTATGGAATGACAGAGAACTTGTCAAGGTGAAACACCAGTCTGCGGGAGAAAGGGAAGAAGAGAATGATGGAAATCGTTTCTGGGAAACTATTTTTACATTATGTGTTGTTTGTTCCCGGTAAATAAACTGAAATCTTCTTAACAGTACAACAAAATCTAAACCACTAAAGCCAACAATACAGGAGTATAACGTTCGACAAAAATTTCTTTGGCTGCGCAGCATGTGGGATCTTAGCTCCCCAACCAGGGATTGAACCCACGCCTGCTGCATTGGAAGCGCAGAGTCTTCACCACGGGACCACCGGGGAAGTCCCAGGACTATCACTTTTAAAGGAGAAGGTACAAACCCCTCGGTTCTATGAACTGGAGATTTTTAGTAAGAAGTCAATATATTTGTTGTTAGGCACATTTTATGTTAGGCTGTCTCCCTGCACAGGATGCAGGCGCCTTGAGAATGGAAGTCATATCCCTCTATAGTACGTCCCTCTTCTTTCTGCTTTGCAGTTTGCTGCTCCACTTGTTCAACCCCACCTAGTAATAACCTATACTTCCCTTGTTCCTGTTTTCCCATCTGGAAAACAGACAAAAGGCAACCAAACAACGCAAAGGTCTCAACAAATAAGGGATATCCAAAACCAGAGATGGCCAGAACTTCTGTACCCCTGATGAAATAGTCCTCATACAAAACCTGATAATCAAATTCCTTAATGCTAGGAATCACAGTGAAAAATAGTATCTGAACTGACTTCTGTCAGATGAGTGAGAACTAAGGTTAATTCAGTGTATCTGAAGCATAGAAAGTGAGGGCAAAAGTGGCACAAGATGGGGCTAGAGAAGCAGAGAGGATTCTAGACCACGCAGAGTCTTAAAGGCCAACAGTGTGTTTTCTATTCTCAAAACAATGTTTGTGAGCGATGTTTATGAGCAACGTTCCAACTTGCTTTGAAGGTCTCTTGTGTGAAGAGTGGATTGGAAGGAAACAAGATATATGGACACTAGTTAGGACCTAATCGCAACAGACAGGCAAGTTCAGTATTAGGAAGTTGAGGAAGAGCTGGCTGACAGATTCCAAAGAAATTCAGGAGATGAACTGAAGCGGGCTTAATGGGGTAGGAGATGGAGGAAAGGAAGGTCTTAGGGAATTCAAGGGTTTACTGCACACATGAGCAAAGTCTCAAAATTAATCATTTGAACGTACAGAGGCGGATCTCCCAAATGACACCGGTTAGGAAGCAACGGTACGCCCTTTAGAATTCCTAGAGACAACACAAATCAACTGTTTCGATGGAAAATTCGGCGGGACTCTTGATTTCCATGGGAATACAGAGAAAAGAGACACTGATCTGGCTTGCAGGTATATTTAGGAAGTTGTTAGCCGGACATCACCTACTAGTATCATGTAAGTAGGCCGTCCGAAGTAGGAAGCTTAGGGGAAAAACCTGGAGGAAAACTTAAAAGCTTAAGCCACACCTCTACACTACACCACCTTTCACAATTTCTTCTCAGATAAGCATCATCCCCATCAGTGAAGAAACTCGTACCTCATAATAGGAAAAACAGGCCTAAAGATTCAATGTGTGTCTTGGGAGGTCCCATCTATGCGATATCTTCCTGGGACCAGAAAAGGCCCCAGGAAGATCCATCTCTGCACCCCTGAAAGCTTACCACCAAGGAAAATGACTAGGTCCATAGATTTCCTCCCTCAAACCAGCTTACCTCACACATAGATCATTAGCAACTCCGCCCTTACTCACATTATCACAGTCACAAGAGTGGTTAGGGAGAAAAGCACTAACCAGGGGAACTAAAACAGAGGCAATCCAGGCCAAGCTGGGCTGGTGGCAGATATCTGCTCCTTACGCTCGGGTGCATAATGCGACTCACCACAGTGCCTTTTTCACAGACCCTTTTGAACGTTTCTCCACAGAATCCAACAGCTCAAGTTAGTTCATGACGCTTCAAGGTCAACAATCGTCAAGAGAAAAACATGCAATATGTCTTACAATGTTGGATTCCTTACAAACAGGACAAGGAGATAACCATGTAGACAAAACCAGAGCATTTGAAAACATCTGTATTCTACAAACACACCAGTGAATGCTATAAATAAGGTACTATGACATAAAACAAAATGAAAACTAGATGTGAGACTGTTCTCTTCAGTGTACAGACTTCATGGCAGTTGCTGCACACTATCTAGCTACTTAGATCTTTAACTCTCTGTTCTGTTAATACCAAATGAGGCCCAAGTGTGTCAACCTGTTTCCCACAGAAACCAAAAAGTCTACATGCATCTCTTTTCTCCTGTGCCCTTTCACCTTACCTGCTCCCAATTCTCCACCAACGTCCTCCTCTTTCTCTAATTATTCTCCTCTTCATTTTGCTTGGCCTTGCCCCCAAGCATGCAAGACAGAGAGTCCTAGAGGTCCAAGATTCTAGAGTGGCTGTTTGCAAGGCGGAGGAGATTACAGTAACTGCCACACTGTATATACTTCTGTGCAAAGAAAAAGGGACAGTGTTCAGAATGTCTCTCACATATAACAAGAGCTGGAGATGGCAGGATACCTGTGTGGCCCAAGGAACTAGAGCTAGCAAATTATGGGCCAAACAATTGCAACCAAAGGCTGGAAGAGGAAAGGTCTGCAACCAGCTCTGTCTCCTAGCTCTCTGGTATTTGCTGCCAACGGGCAGAGTCTATTTCGTGAAGCATCAAGCACTGAAAAGAAGACTCCTGCTGCTGGAAGTTGACAGGAAGTAACGTCCAATGCAAGATCAAGGCTTGTCCTCGAAGCAATGCCCATAATGGAAGAAAAAAAAAAAAGAGAAAGCGGAAGAGAAATGTTAAGTCGCAAGTCCAACCTGGCCCCCAGCCTAGCCCAGCCCAAGGAAGGTAGGAGTCAAGGAGAAGAAACTAAAAGAGAAGAGCCTTGGACCACAACATTCTCCACAAGGTACACTCAAGAAACTTCACCCTACTCTTGAACCAAGTTACAAAAAGAGCTTCTTAATCCCTACTTTGGCTCCTTAAAAGCTGCTATCAGTTCACTCATTAGACACATATGATTTCAGAACAACTGTAATAGTTCAAACTAGATGGCTCTTTCCTTCCTAAGGATTATTAATTAAAGAAGATCTATATAGCTCTAAGTATATGATACATAAAATAGAATACTCTGTAGAATATAAGTAACTCTTAGTTCAGTGTATTAATGAACGTCTGTAAGAAATGTGGCAATGATTTCCCTAATGGAAGAGCCTGGGGGAGGTAAATCTGTCTTCTAGGATTTCCTCCCCAGAGCTCAGAAACTCAGGTGTTGTTTTAGCTCTCCTACACTCTCTTCACCCAAGCCCGCCTTCCTGTTGGGGATCGGACCTCCCTATTGGCTCTCTCATACCTTTCAACTGCCTGCTTTGTGACATCACTCTCCTACCAAACCTACTACCACTTGGTAGAGTCTTGGGGTTTCCGTGGAGCTGTTTGGACCAGTAACCAGTGACCTCTGTACTGGACACGTGCGCCGTTCAGCTGCAGCCACTCGGACATCCTCTAGTGTTGTCTCCTCATCCCTGGTACCTGCAGTGGATGCTTCCTCTTCTCTGACCATGTCAGGTAAGAAAAGAAACTTTGGAAAGTTTTGCGTTCGATTTCTTTTGCCCCTAAATTGAGTAGGAGATTCAAAATAGCATGGAATAATGAGGGAAAGTATTGAACTACACGTCTGGAGACCTAATTTCAGTTTTGACTTTGACGTTTACTATCTGTGTGACTTTGGACAAATCACTGGCTGTCTCACAAAGCCTGTTGCTTTCCTTAACTGTTACGTTAGGATACCACGTTGGGTTGATCACTCTGATCCCCTTCTTTTCCAGTATTGAGCCTTAAAGGGTACCCATGTAGAAAACGAAATCAGACACTTCTCAAGAGTGTTTCAACAGAAACATAGAAAAGCCAGGGGACATAGAAAACTAGCAATATATACCAAGATGTTTCATCTCTAATGGTCTCCCTCCACTAGGATTTCGACTAGTTGAAAAGAGAGAATAGGGAGAGAGGATGGAGAGTACTGGGCTCTACAGGGAGGCACAGAGTCGAGCGTAAGGAAGTTTAGGATGGTTTTCATTAGCACAGGCCAACAGGCACCAAGAGATGGGAGAAAATGTAAGAATGAAGAGGGAAAGCATAGAGGAGCTCTCAAGAAAAACGGAGTTTGCAATGGAATGCTGATGGGAACCAAAGATTTTCAATTAAAGCAGAAACAGCACAGAGGGAAACCTGCTCAGAGCAGGGCAAAACCAAGTTGATGGTAGCAAACCCTTACATTAACAGACTAAGAAGGAAAGTAAGGCCAGAACAGGGGATCACCAGGAAAGGCAGCTTATCAGAAAAGTCATACTCCGTTTTCTTTCTTTTATTGCCTCTCTGAATACAGTTGGCCACTTGACAGTTTTGAATATAAACATTTTAGAAATACGTTTTAGAAATGATGCCTCCTATAAACAAGCAACCACAGTGGTTATCTAGGGGGCTGCTTTTCAGTGTTTTATTCTTTCTAATTTTTAAACTAGGTAGACATTTCACCAATTCAACATTTTAAGTGATATCTTCTAAATTGAATCAGAAGGACTATTTTCCTTGGTGTGATATGTAGGTTCTAAGGCAAGGCTGCTTTTCATTTTTACAGTTATTTCCTTCCTAACACAGAGAGCACATTGATCAACAGCCATCGTTCGCTTGTAGAGCTTAGCTACCGAAGAAGAAGAAGAAGAAGAAAAAGTCAAGCCCCACATCTCTAATTCCCCCCACTTAGGGAATTCCCTGGCGGTCCAGTGCTTAGGACTCGGTGCTTTCACGGCCAGGGCCACGCGGCGCGGCCAAAGAAACAAAACAAACAAACATCCACGTTTATCGAAAACCATATTGTGGAGTCCTGTGGATTTTCTTACATTTGAAAATCTTTTTTAATTGGATTCTAGGCATGATGGTTTTTTGAGGTTTTGGGATGCCATCTTCTTGGATGCTGAAGATGATTCTAATCTAAGTTCTAGGATAAATCCAAAAACCTTCCTGATACATTTTAAGCTTCCTTTCTGCTTATTATATAAGCTATATTCATTGAAATATATATTTCTCCTAGGCTTAATACCTCTTACTTGCTGGGTAAAAATATGAAGGAGCACAATAATGAAACTCTTTTACACTTATTATTTTGCTGTCTGCTTCGTACCGGTTTTCATTGAAATACTTGTCTATATGTGTTGTGGCTACCTATACATGCACATTTATTGCATTCTGTTGCTTGTTATGCATTTTTTACTGACATACCTTCTCTGTCTGTATGCATTGGCTAGGAATTCATTCACCTCTATCACCTCCATCGTGTTTTCTGGTTAACAGTATTCACTAAAATAGAGTGGGCAAAATTCACTTTCATAATATTGCATGGATGGTACAGAATGCCATTTGTTAGTAAATTCATTAGGCTTCGATACTTGCCACATACCCCAGTTTTCATTAATATCTATGGATTTCTTTTTCGTTAACGTAATATGCTTGTCATGATTTTTCTTTGTCTTTCTAGAACTTATTGTATCTTCCTCCATATAAATCATACGCAATAGATCAGCTTATTCATCTATTAATTATTACTGCTATTATTATTGGTGGTGGTGTTATAACCACTTTATAGGTGAGTAATCTGAAGTAATCAGATAACTTTTCCCTTTCCAAAAGCACTTAAGAAATCCACTTTCGGGTAATCATTTTGAGGTAGGATGAGAAACCAGGCTTGAAGAGGGCAAAAATGACTCTTTCAATTCACCAGTTGGACTGAGCTGTACGTCACCTCTAGGTAATAGCGTGGGAACTGCACAAGCAAAGGGAGACACTGAAGACGACAATGGTAATAGCCGTACTGTTTTCTAATGGACAAAAAAAATGCCTATATTATAAGTTCTATTTCTCCTGCTTTCTGGCAGTATCATGCTCAGAGTGGAGTCCTGGCAAGGAAGTCAGGATACTTAGGTTCTGAAACCTGGTAATGATACTAACATAATGAGAGAACTTGAACAAGTCAACCCGACCTCTCTGAGCCTCAGTTTCCTTACTCACGAAATGAGACTGAGAACATCGAAGTTCTCTAAGGGCCTCCTAGTTCTAAAATGCTTCCAGTCTAGGAAATAGCATAGAAGTCAATACGAGTGCAGGCTGAAGGGAAAGACAGGGCAGGGAGAAGGTTGCTTCCAGCCTAGAGAACAATCTCTGAACCACACCACTTGGCTCTTCTGCCCGTCTGTGCCCAAGATGGGAGCACAGGCAGTGAATAGAGAAGAGTGGAAAACTGCTCAGTCCTTACAGCCATCATCAACTGTCTGATTTTGGGTTTCTCAGGAAGTAGTGATAGTAGAGGTGTCCTGATAGCAAGAACCTTCAGATGATGCCGTTCCTCAAACGTAGTGAGAATTTCTCAACCTCCCTGAGTTTTTCATGACCCTCTTGTTCTTACAGAAAATTTCCAACATCCATCTCTACTTGGAACTCTAAATTCTCTGCAGCATTCTCCTCCTGTGGTGAGCAATGCAACTTCCCTAACACGAAGTGTCTGCAACTTCTCCAGAGTCTCTGCCCCTGCCGTCAGTTCGGCATCGGCTACCGGTACCCCTTTCCAGACACTCATGGGTAGTGCCTACCTTTACCAACATTCTAGCACGACTATGTTATCTGGAGTTACTGACCACAGCCAGATCTCCACTTCAGCTGCTTCCTATCCAGGTGTTCTTGAGTGGGACATCACAGCAAGCACTGAAAAGAATTCTTCTTCACTCGGAGACTTTACTCTGGCACTCACTGACCGCCACACAGCTGCCTCCTCCATGTTTCTGGCAGCCCAGTATGATAAAACTTCAGACGCCAAGAACATGGTCCCTCTACATCCATCGCTTTCTGCCAGCCTTGCTCAGGGAACACCATCTCAGATTCCAAATCAGGGGCAGAGCTGCCTGTCACTTCCCTGCCAGGAAGGAAGCCAGGTATATTACTATAACCAAGGCACACTGGGGTCTTTACTGTATGGAGAACTTGGCTCCTGCCCGCAATCCTACGGCTCGGCGTCATACACAGGAAGTCGGGCCTCTGGGCAACCAGAAATGGGAATGGGACCGAAGGAGATTCAGCCCACAAATATCCGACCACCAGCTTCCGCCTCTGCAGTCTGCCACCCTGTGTCTGCTCAACGCATCACAGAAACAAGTTTTCAAGGTGAGTATTAACAAACGCCAGAGAAAGTTGAAGAATGAGGTCGGCATTCAAAAATGGGGTCAAATCGACAGCTGGGAAGGGGTGTAGAGGCAGGTAGAATTTAGATCCTGAGCCTTTAATAACCACTACCTTCGCTCAGTGCCCTCTGTTTTTAGACTCTATATGAGAACACCTAGGGCTTCCCTGGTGGCGCCGTGGTTAAGAATCCGCCTGCCAATGCAATGCGGGGGACACGGGTTCGAGCCCTGGTCTGCGAAGATCCCACATGCCGTGCAGCAACTAAGCGCATGTGCCACAACGACGGAGCCTGCATTCTAGAGCCCGTGAGCCTCAACTACCGAAGCCCACGTGCCTACAGCCCATGCTCCGCAACAAGAGAAGCCACCGCGATGAGAAGCCCGCACACCGCAACCGAGAGTAGCCCCCGCTAGCCGCCAACTAGAGAAAGCCCGTGCACAGCAATGAGAGACCCAGTGCAGCCAAAAAAATAAATACGTAGAATAAATAAGTTCAAACAGTAAATAAATACATAAACATAAATTACAAAAAAAAGAACACCTAATGCAGGTGGGAAGGTGGGAGGGCCACTGTAGAGGTCATCTATGCTACATGTACAAGAACCCCGAGAGCACACCAATCGGTACCACACTTTTCACTGCTGTAGCCGATCATTCCCCCTGTACTGCCACACTGTAGCACTCCCTTCCCTCATCTACTGCTATAGTCTCTTCGGAAGGTGTTTCAGAACTCTTGTTATCAGAGTGCCAGTTGAACTGTCCTCACTTCCGTCATTTATACCAGGATTGAAGACCTTGTGGTCCGAGATCCTGTCCAGAGAGCAAGCAGGCTAAGACTCTGTCTTTGTTGATGTATTTCATCAGCAAGGGCTCTACCCCCTCTCCTAGTTCATGGTGTGACGTGTTCTTGGCCTCTCGGGAAAGTGGGGAGAATGGAAAGGACCCTATATGAGAATGCTAGGCTTTGTAAAACATTTCAGGTTTTTAAAAATAAGACTCATTTTGTATTGGACTTATAACAGTCCTATGAAATACAAAGCGAGCCGAGAATCAGTGACAGGAAAGGCTCACCAGTAAGAATTACAACAGTCACCGCTTACCTCGTAGCATAGGGCACTGTCCATGATCCTTAAGAAGAGTTAGTAGAAATGCCTTGCCCATCTTGCCCCTGAACCCCTTGAAAGGTACATGACTGCTGTGTTGGTGTTTAGGGGGAGCATCTCACTTACCAGGGACTGACTTCTCCCTTGATCCCTTTGTAGTGATGGAGACCTCCCCCCTGGTGATGAAAAATTCCCTGGGATTGCAACCTCCAAGCCAGACGTTTTGTGTGACACAAAGTCAAGAACTCCCCGAGTCCTGCAGTAGCAGAAACAGCCACATACTTGAGAGTAACCCACCATCTGAACTTGGGGACATTTCAGTGACAGCTCCAGTCCAGAGTGCCAGGCGTCTCCTGGCCCTGCCTCCAGCTCCAAGCCAGGGACAAATAGAGAGTAAGCACGTGGATGATATCAAAACCAAGCTTTCAAAGCCTCTGGATGCCTACCAGATCCCAACAGAGAACCAAGATCCTCCACTACTCCCTTTAGGAATCCCTGATAGTCACCAGCCGCTGGCCTGCACCGATCCCCTCAGCCAAGAGGAGCAGCCTGGTTCTGAAAATGCTGATCTGGGAGAGAACAGCCGGAGTCGTCAGGACCTAGGGACACTTGAAAATGGGATTGAACCTAGCAGTGGTCTTGCAGACATTACTACACTGGCGGAGGATATTCACCTTCCCCAGCTCTTTAATCCTTTGAAAGATCTTGGTCAATCCCAAGGTCCCAACGTGATCAAAGCTAAAGACACCAGAGCCATTAAGGTGAATCAGGTGCAGGAAAAGCCAAGTGTCATAAAGGTTCCCTCTGATCAACCCAGGAAGAACAAACAGAAAGCCTCTGAGCCTATCAGTGGCGCTCCCAAGGCCAAAATCCAGCCAAAGAATCCAGAGTGCCTGTTAGGGGGAGAAGTGGTTATATGCCACGCTGCAGTCAGTGACAGGGCTCCTGTGAACACGGCCAAGCACTCTCAAGGCAAACCTCAGAAAGCTGCATCCAGAAAGATCAGCAAAACTAAGAGCCACGGGCAGGAAAAGACCAAAAGGACCAGAGGGAGAAACAAGGCTGAGGAGAACAAGCAGTCAGGGAACAAAGTCAAGGCAGAAGAGAAGCCAGCAATCCCCCACACGAAGCGAAAGGAACACCAAACTGAGCTTCTCCAACAGAGCTTTCAAAAGCCTCGAACCTCCCTTGGCGTGCGCATGCTGGAGTCTGTGAAGGTTCTTCATGCGCTGGGGAAGAAGAATGAGACGAAAACTGGGCTCTCTTCCTGTCGGCTCTTGGGAAAGTCAAGCAACCCCAAAGACCCCCAGCCACCCCCAGCTATCCAGCCATGGCGGCATACCCCACGTGAGGGGAAGGGTCCTGAGAAAACGCAAGTCCAAGCCCAGAAACCAGACAGCAGTGCTGAAACAGAGTGTCCGTCTCCAGCCCAGTATGAGCGGCCTCCTCCTGGGAAGGTCAAGTTGATACCTCTGCCTTTTTCTGCCTGGGACAAGCCTCAAGCTCGACCCGCTCCTCGGAGGCCACAGTCTCTGGCCTCACATCGGCCTGCTGGGGCTTACCGTGCCCAGCCTGGTTCTACTGACTCAGCTCAACCTGCTGCAGCCAATTCATCCCAGCCAGCTCCTGCCTCTTTGCCAGGCCCCGCCAAACCAGCTCAGCCAACTGTGACCAACCCAACCCAACCGGCTTGGACCAACCGTACCCAGCCTCGTGTCCCTCAGTCTGCTGCTCCTAGGCCTGCACCCTCCAAAACTTCATCTGGCGCTCCTCTCCAGCGGGAGCCTGTTCCCCCTGCTGTGAATAAGCGCCAGTCCCCACCCAAGCTCCAAACCCAATTTCTACTCCAAGACTTCAGCAAGCAACGAGTTCCATGGAGGGAACCCAACGTGCCTGAGCCAGTCATGTCAAAGCCCATCGAACAAGAGCAGAGGCCAGAGCGAGAGGCCATGAAGAGGCGGGCTCAACAACAACGGGAGAATGCTGCCGGATACACCTCTTCGGGCAAGCTGCAATTTTTCACCGAGAGGGAAAACGAAATGGAAATTGCCGACTACTACGGATACGTCAAGTGAGAGCTGCTAGGATTCTTGGTGCCACCTTGGCTACCAGCTGTTCTTCCATACACAGGTAAGATAGGTATAGAACTGAATAAGTAAATGGAATACAATTAATAGACGAGTAACAAACCTTTCGAATTTTCAGATGCTGCTAACTGGGGCGTGAGAAAGGAAGGACTGAAAGTTGGATGGGAGAATGAAGGAAAGGGGTAAAAACTGAGCAAAGAGGAAGGAACTTGGCCCAGGGCTAGGAAGGCCAAAAGAGACGTATGGATTTAGGAAAGGAAGCAGGAGCGAGGATGAAATGGCAGAAGTAAAAAGCAGGGTCAGAGGTCTGGGTTGAAAGAACACAATTGGAGTAGAGTTGAAGGTGACAGAAGATGAGTCTAGGTTTACTAGGAGAAATAGAAAAAGTCTCTCGGGGACGCTGGCCTTAAGTCTCACAACCACCAGATAGGTATTTCAGAAAACAAGAGGTTCAGGACACATCTCTGAAAGGTCTGAGTTGCCTTATTCAGGTGTGACTGTAGTGGGGGAATAGGGAAATCTACCAGAGAAGTGGCTAGGGCTCAGAGTTATCCTAGGGGCAGCTGACGACAGGGGCAGAGCCAAGGGAACTGCTGGATCAGGAGGCCCACGAACAAATCAGGGGCATAGCCGCCTGTCACTTCCCTGCCAGGAAGGAAGCCAGGTATATTACTGTAACCAAGGCACACTGGGGTCTTTACTGTATGGAGAACTTGGCTCCTGCCCGCAATCCTACGGCTCGGCGTCATACACAGGAAGTCGGGCCTCTGTGCAACCAGAAATGGGAATGGGACTGAAGGAGATTCAGCCCACAAATATCCGACCACCAGCTTCCACCTCTGCAGTCTGCCACCCTGTGTCTGCTCAACGCATCACAGAAACAAGTTTTCAAGGTGAGTATACAGACGGCAGAGAAAAGTTGAACAATGAGGTCAGCATTCAAAAATGGGGTCAAATCGACAGCTGGGAAGGGGTGTAGAGACAGGTAGAATTTAGATCCTGAGCCTTTAATAACCACTACCTTCTCTCAGTGCTCTCTGTTTTTAGACTCTATATGAGAACACCTAGGGCTTCCCTGGTGGCGCCTGCCAATGCAGGGGACACGGGTTCGAGCCCTGGTCTGCGAAGATCCCACATGCCGTGCAGCAACTAAGCGCATGTGCCACAACGACGGAGCCTGCATTCTAGAGCCCGTGAGCCTCAACTACCGAAGCCCACGTGCCTACAGCCCACGCTCCGCAACAAGAGAAGCCACCGCGATGAGATGCCCGCACACCGCAACCGAGAGTAGCCCCCGCTAGCCGCCAACTAGAGAAAGCCCGTGCACAGCAATGAGAGACCCAGTGCAGCCAAAAAAATAAATACGTAGAATAAATAAGTTCAAACAGTAAATAAATACATAAACATAAATTACAAAAAAAAAGAACACCTAATGCAGGTGGGAAGGTGGGAGGGCCACTGTAGAGGTCATCTATGCTACATGTACAAGAACCCCGAGAGCACACCAATCGGTACCACACTTTTCACTGCTGTAGCCGATCATTCCCCCTGTACTGCCACACTGTAGCACTCCCTTCCCTCATCTACTGCTATAGTCTCTTTGGAAGGTGTTTCAGAACTCTTGTTATCAGAGTGCCAGTTGAACTGTCCTCACTTCCTTCATTTATACCAGGATTGAAGACCTTGTGGTCCGAGATCCTGTCCAGAGAGCAAGCAGGCTAAGACTCTGTCTTTGTTGATGTATTTCATCAGCAAGGGCTCTATCCCCTCTCCTAGTTCATGGTGTGACGTGTTCTTGGCCTCTCGGGAAAGTGGGGAGAATGGAAAGGACCCTATATGAGAATGCTAGGCTCTGTAAAACATTTCAGGTTTTTAAAAATAAGACTCATTTTGTATTGGACTGACAACAGTCCTATGAAATACAAAGAAAGCCGAGAATCAGTGACAGGAAAGGATCACCAGTAAGAACTACAACAGTCACCGCTTACCTCGTAGCATAGGGCACTGTCCGTGATCCTTAAGAAGAGTTAGTAGAAATGCCTTGCCCATCTTGCCCCTGAACCCCTTGAAAGGTACACGACTGCTGTGTTGGTGTTTAGGGGGAGCATCTCACTTACCAGGGACTGACTTCTCCCTTGATTCCTCTGTAGTGATGGAGACTTCCCCGCTGATGAAAAATTCCCTGGGATTGCAACCTCCAAGCCAGACAGCTTTCCTATGGAATGACAGAGAACTTGTCAAGGTGAAACACCAGTCTGCGGGAGAAAGGGAAGAAGAGAATGATGGAAATCGTTTCTGGGAAACTATTTTTACATTATGTGTTGTTTGTTCCCGGTAAATAAACTGAAATCTTCTTAACAGTACAACAAAATCTAAACCACTAAAGCCAACAATACAGGAGTATAACGTTCGACAAAAATTTCTTTGGCTGCGCAGCATGTGGGATCTTAGCTCCCCAACCAGGGATTGAACCCACGCCTGCTGCATTGGAAGCGCAGAGTCTTCACCACGGGACCACCGGGGAAGTCCCAGGACTATCACTTTTAAAGGAGAAGGTACAAACCCCTCGGTTCTATGAACTGGAGATTTTTAGTAAGAAGTCAATATATTTGTTGTTAGGCACATTTTATGTTAGGCTGTCTCCCTGCACAGGATGCAGGCGCCTTGAGAATGGAAGTCATATCCCTCTATAGTACGTCCCTCTTCTTTCTGCTTTGCAGTTTGCTGCTCCACTTGTTCAACCCCACCTAGTAATAACCTATACTTCCCTTGTTCCTGTTTTCCCATCTGGAAAACAGACAAAAGGCAACCAAACAACGCAAAGGTCTCAACAAATAAGGGATATCCAAAACCAGAGATGGCCAGAACTTCTGTACCCCTGATGAAATAGTCCTCATACAAAACCTGATAATCAAATTCCTTAATGCTAGGAATCACAGTGAAAAATAGTATCTGAACTGACTTCTGTCAGATGAGTGAGAACTAAGGTTAATTCAGTGTATCTGAAGCATAGAAAGTGAGGGCAAAAGTGGCACAAGATGGGGCTAGAGAAGCAGAGAGGATTCTAGACCACGCAGAGTCTTAAAGGCCAACAGTGTGTTTTCTATTCTCAAAACAATGTTTGTGAGCGATGTTTATGAGCAACGTTCCAACTTGCTTTGAAGGTCTCTTGTGTGAAGAGTGGATTGGAAGGAAACAAGATATATGGACACTAGTTAGGACCTAATCGCAACAGACAGGCAAGTTCAGTATTAGGAAGTTGAGGAAGAGCTGGCTGACAGATTCCAAAGAAATTCAGGAGATGAACGGAAGCGGGCTTAATGGGGTAGGAGATGGAGGAAAGGAAGGTCTTAGGGAATTCAAGGGTTTACTGCACACATGAGCAAAGTCTCAAAATTAATCATTTGAACGTACAGAGGCGGATCTCCCAAATGACACCGGTTAGGAAGCAACGGTACGCCCTTTAGAATTCCTAGAGACAACACAAATCAACTGTTTCGATGGAAAATTCGGCGGGACTCTTGATTTCCATGGGAATACAGAGAAAAGAGACACTGATCTGGCTTGCAGGTATATTTAGGAAGTTGTTAGCCGGACATCACCTACTAGTATCATGTAAGTAGGCCGTCCGAAGTAGGAAGCTTAGGGGAAAAACCTGGAGGAAAACTTAAAAGCTTAAGCCACACCTCTACACTACACCACCTTTCACAATTTCTTCTCAGATAAGCATCATCCCCATCAGTGAAGAAACTCGTACCTCATAATAGGAAAAACAGGCCTAAAGATTCAATGTGTGTCTTGGGAGGTCCCATCTATGCGATATCTTCCTGGGACCAGAAAAGGCCCCAGGAAGATCCATCTCTGCACCCCTGAAAGCTTACCACCAAGGAAAATGACTAGGTCCATAGATTGCCTCCCTCAAACCAGCTTACCTCACACATAGATCATTAGCAACTCCGCCCTTACTCACATTATCACAGTCACAAGAGTGGTTAGGGAGAAAAGCACTAACCAGGGGAACTAAAACAGAGGCAATCCAGGCCAAGCTGGGCTGGTGGCAGATATCTGCTCCTTACGCTCGGGTGCATAATGCGACTCACCACAGTGCCTTTTTCACAGACCCTTTTGAACGTTTCTCCACAGAATCCAACAGCTCAAGTTAGTTCATGACGCTTCAAGGTCAACAATCGTCAAGAGAAAAACATGCAATATGTCTTACAATGTTGGATTCCTTACAAACAGGACAAGGAGATAACCATGTAGACAAAACCAGAGCATTTGAAAACATCTGTATTCTACAAACACACCAGTGAATGCTATAAATAAGGTACTATGACATAAAACAAAATGAAAACTAGATGTGAGACTGTTCTCTTCAGTGTACAGACTTCATGGCAGTTGCTGCACACTATCTAGCTACTTAGATCTTTAACTCTCTGTTCTGTTAATACCAAATGAGGCCCAAGTGTGTCAACCTGTTTCCCACAGAAACCAAAAAGTCTACATGCATCTCTTTTCTCCTGTGCCCTTTCACCTTACCTGCTCCCAATTCTCCACCAACGTCCTCCTCTTTCTCTAATTATTCTCCTCTTCATTTTGCTTGGCCTTGCCCCCAAGCATGCAAGACAGAGAGTCCTAGAGGTCCAAGATTCTAGAGTGGCTGTTTGCAAGGCGGAGGAGATTACAGTAACTGCCACACTGTATATACTTCTGTGCAAAGAAAAAGGGACAGTGTTCAGAATGTCTCTCACATATAACAAGAGCTGGAGATGGCAGGATACCTGTGTGGCCCAAGGAACTAGAGCTAGCAAATTATGGGCCAAACAATTGCAACCAAAGGCTGGAAGAGGAAAGGTCTGCAACCAGCTCTGTCTCCTAGCTCTCTGGTATTTGCTGCCAACGGGCAGAGTCTATTTCGTGAAGCATCAAGCACTGAAAAGAAGACTCCTGCTGCTGGAAGGTGACAGGAAGTAACGTCCAATGCAAGATCAAGGCTTGTCCTCGAAGCAATGCCCATAATGGAAGAAAAAAAAAAAAGAGAAAGCGGAAGAGAAATGTTAAGTCGCAAGTCCAACCTGGCCCCCAGCCTAGCCCAGCCCAAGGAAGGTAGGAGTCAAGGAGAAGAAACTAAAAGAGAAGAGCCTTGGACCACAACATTCTCCACAAGGTACACTCAAGAAACTTCACCCTACTCTTGAACCAAGTTACAAAAAGAGCTTCTTAATCCCTACTTTGGCTCCTTAAAAGCTGCTATCAGTTCACTCATTAGACACATATGATTTCAGAACAACTGTAATAGTTCAAACTAGATGGCTCTTTCCTTCCTAAGGATTATTAATTAAAGAAGATCTATATAGCTCTAAGTATATGATACATAAAATAGAATACTCTGTAGAATATAAGTAACTCTTAGTTCAGTGTATTAATGAACGTCTGTAAGAAATGTGGCAATGATTTCCCTAATGGAAGAGCCTGGGGGAGGTAAATCTGTCTTCTAGGATTTCCTCCCCAGAGCTCAGAAACTCAGGTGTTGTTTTAGCTCTCCTACACTCTCTTCACCCAAGCCCGCCTTCCTGTTGGGGATCGGACCTCCCTATTGGCTCTCTCATACCTTTCAACTGCCTGCTTTGTGACATCACTCTCCTACCAAACCTACTACCACTTGGTAGAGTCTTGGGGTTTCCGTGGAGCTGTTTGGACCAGTAACCAGTGACCTCTGTACTGGACACGTGCGCCGTTCAGCTGCAGCCACTCAGACATCCTCTAGTGTTGTCTCCTCATCCCTTGTACCTGCAGTGGATGCTTCCTCTTCTCTGACCATGTCAGGTAAGAAAAGAAACTTTGGAAAGTTTTGCGTTCGATTTCTTTTGCCCCTAAATTGAGTAGGAGATTCAAAATAGCATGGAATAATGAGGGAAAGTATTGAACTACACGTCTGGAGACCTAATTTCACTTTTGACTTTGACGTTTACTATCTGTGTGACTTTGGACAAATCACTGGCTGTCGTCTCACAAAGCCTGTTGCTTTCCTTAACTGTTACGTTAGGATACCACGTTGGGTTGATCACTCTGATCCCCTTCTTTTCCAGTATTGAGCCTTAAAGGGTACCCATGTAGAAAACGAAATCAGACACTTCTCAAGAGTGTTTCAACAGAAACATAGAAAAGCCAGGGGACATAGAAAACTAGCAATATATACCAAGATGTTTCATCTCTAATGGTCTCCCTCCACTAGGATTTCGACTAGTTGAAAAGAGAGAATAGGGAGAGAGGATGGAGAGTACTGGGCTCTACAGGGAGGCACAGAGTCGAGCGTAAGGAAGTTTAGGATGGTTTTCATTAGCACAGGCCAACAGGCACCAAGAGATGGGAGAAAATGTAAGAATGAAGAGGGAAAGCATAGAGGAGCTCTCAAGAAAAACGGAGTTTGCAATGGAATGCTGATGGGAACCAAAGATTTTCAATTAAAGCAGAAACAGCACAGAGGGAAACCTGCTCAGAGCAGGGCAAAACCAAGTTGATGGTAGCAAACCCTTACATTAACAGACTAAGAAGGAAAGTAAGGCCAGAACAGGGGATCACCAGGAAAGGCAGCTTATCAGAAAAGTCATACTCCGTTTTCTTTCTTTTATTGCCTCTCTGAATACAGTTGGCCACTTGACAGTTTTGAATATAAACATTTTAGAAATACGTTTTAGAAATGATGCCTCCTATAAACAAGCAACCACAGTGGTTATCTAGGGGGCTGCTTTTCAGTGTTTTATTCTTTCTAATTTTTAAACTAGGTAGACATTTCACCAATTCAACATTTTAAGTGATATCTTCTAAATTGAATCAGAAGGACTATTTTCCTTGGTGTGATATGTAGGTTCTAAGGCAAGGCTGCTTTTCATTTTTACAGTTATTTCCTTCCTAACACAGAGAGCACATTGATCAACAGCCATCGTTCGCTTGTAGAGCTTAGCTACCGAAGAAGAAGAAGAAAAAGTCAAGCCCCACATCTCTAATTCCCCCCACTTAGGGAATTCCCTGGCGGTCCAGTGCTTAGGACTCGGTGCTTTCACGGCCAGGGCCACGCGGCGCGGCCAAAGAAACAAAACAAACAAACATCCACGTTTATCGAAAACCATATTGTGGAGTCCTGTGGATTTTCTTACATTTGAAAATCTTTTTTAATTGGATTCTAGGCATGATGGTTTTTTGAGGTTTTGGGATGCCATCTTCTTGGATGCTGAAGATGATTCTAATCTAAGTTCTAGGATAAATCCAAAAACCTTCCTGATACATTTTAAGCTTCCTTTCTGCTTATTATATAAGCTATATTCATTGAAATATATATTTCTCCTAGGCTTAATACCTCTTACTTGCTGGGTAAAAATATGAAGGAGCACAATAATGAAACTCTTTTACACTTATTATTTTGCTGTCTGCTTCGTACCGGTTTTCATTGAAATACTTGTCTATATGTGTTGTGGCTACCTATACATGCACATTTATTGCATTCTGTTGCTTGTTATGCATTTTTTACTGACATACCTTCTCTGTCTGTATGCATTGGCTAGGAATTCATTCACCTCTATCACCTCCATCGTGTTTTCTGGTTAACAGTATTCACTAAAATAGAGTGGGCAAAATTCACTTTCATAATATTGCATGGATGGTACAGAATGCCATTTGTTAGTAAATTCATTAGGCTTCGATACTTGCCACATACCCCAGTTTTCATTAATATCTATGGATTTCTTTTTCGTTAACGTAATATGCTTGTCATGATTTTTCTTTGTCTTTCTAGAACTTATTGTATCTTCCTCCATATAAATCATACGCAATAGATCAGCTTATTCATCTATTAATTATTACTGCTATTATTATTGGTGGTGGTGTTATAACCACTTTATAGGTGAGTAATCTGAAGTAATCAGATAACTTTTCCCTTTCCAAAAGCACTTAAGAAATCCACTTTCGGGTAATCATTTTGAGGTAGGATGAGAAACCAGGCTTGAAGAGGGCAAAAATGACTCTTTCAATTCACCAGTTGGACTGAGCTGTACGTCACCTCTAGGTAATAGCGTGGGAACTGCACAAGCAAAGGGAGACACTGAAGACGACAATGGTAATAGCCGTACTGTTTTCTAATGGACAAAAAAAATGCCTATATTATAAGTTCTATTTCTCCTGCTTTCTGGCAGTATCATGCTCAGAGTGGAGTCCTGGCAAGGAAGTCAGGATACTTAGGTTCTGAAACCTGGTAATGATACTAACATAATGAGAGAACTTGAACAAGTCAACCCGACCTCTCTGAGCCTCAGTTTCCTTACTCACGAAATGAGACTGAGAACATCGAAGTTCTCTAAGGGCCTCCTAGTTCTAAAATGCTTCCAGTCTAGGAAATAGCATAGAAGTCAATACGAGTGCAGGCTGAAGGGAAAGACAGGGCAGGGAGAAGGTTGCTTCCAGCCTAGAGAACAATCTCTGAACCACACCACTTGGCTCTTCTGCCCGTCTGTGCCCAAGATGGGAGCACAGGCAGTGAATAGAGAAGAGTGGAAAACTGCTCAGTCCTTACAGCCATCATCAACTGTCTGATTTTGGGTTTCTCAGGAAGTAGTGATAGTAGAGGTGTCCTGATAGCAAGAACCTTCAGATGATGCCGTTCCTCAAACGTAGTGAGAATTTCTCAACCTCCCTGAGTTTTTCATGACCCTCTTGTTCTTACAGAAAATTTCCAACATCCATCTCTACTTGGAACTCTAAATTCTCTGCAGCATTCTCCTCCTGTGGTGAGCAATGCAACTTCCCTAACACGAAGTGTCTGCAACTTCTCCAGAGTCTCTGCCCCTGCCGTCAGTTCGGCATCGGCTACCGGTACCCCTTTCCAGACACTCATGGGTAGTGCCTACCTTTACCAACATTCTAGCACGACTATGTTATCTGGAGTTACTGACCACAGCCAGATCTCCACTTCAGCTGCTTCCTATCCAGGTGTTCTTGAGTGGGACATCACAGCAAGCACTGAAAAGAATTCTTCTTCACTCGGAGACTTTACTCTGGCACTCACTGACCGCCACACAGCTGCCTCCTCCATGTTTCTGGCAGCCCAGTATGATAAAACTTCAGACGCCAAGAACATGGTCCCTCTACATCCATCGCTTTCTGCCAGCCTTGCTCAGGGAACACCATCTCAGATTCCAAATCAGGGGCAGAGCTGCCTGTCACTTCCCTGCCAGGAAGGAAGCCAGGTATATTACTATGACCAAGGCACACTGGGGTCTTTACTGTATGGAGAACTTGGCTCCTGCCCGCAATCCTACGGCTCGGCGTCATACACAGGAAGTCGGGCCTCTGGGCAACCAGAAATGGGAATGGGACCGAAGGAGATTCAGCCCACAAATATCCGACCACCAGCTTCCGCCTCTGCAGTCTGCCACCCTGTGTCTGCTCAACGCATCACAGAAACAAGTTTTCAAGGTGAGTATTAACAAACGCCAGAGAAAGTTGAAGAATGAGGTCGGCATTCAAAAATGGGGTCAAATCGACAGCTGGGAAGGGGTGTAGAGGCAGGTAGAATTTAGATCCTGAGCCTTTAATAACCACTACCTTCGCTCAGTGCCCTCTGTTTTTAGACTCTATATGAGAACACCTAGGGCTTCCCTGGTGGCGCCGTGGTTAAGAATCCGCCTGCCAATGCAATGCGGGGGACACGGGTTCGAGCCCTGGTCTGCGAAGATCCCACATGCCGTGCAGCAACTAAGCGCATGTGCCACAACGACGGAGCCTGCATTCTAGAGCCCGTGAGCCTCAACTACCGAAGCCCACGTGCCTACAGCCCATGCTCCGCAACAAGAGAAGCCACCGCGATGAGAAGCCCGCACACCGCAACCGAGAGTAGCCCCCGCTAGCCGCCAACTAGAGAAAGCCCGTGCACAGCAATGAGAGACCCAGTGCAGCCAAAAAAATAAATACGTAGAATAAATAAGTTCAAACAGTAAATAAATACATAAACATAAATTACAAAAAAAAAGAACACCTAATGCAGGTGGGAAGGTGGGAGGGCCACTGTAGAGGTCATCTATGCTACATGTACAAGAACCCCGAGAGCACACCAATCGGTACCACACTTTTCACTGCTGTAGCCGATCATTCCCCCTGTACTGCCACACTGTAGCACTCCCTTCCCTCATCTACTGCTATAGTCTCTTCGGAAGGTGTTTCAGAACTCTTGTTATCAGAGTGCCAGTTGAACTGTCCTCACTTCCGTCATTTATACCAGGATTGAAGACCTTGTGGTCCGAGATCCTGTCCAGAGAGCAAGCAGGCTAAGACTCTGTCTTTGTTGATGTATTTCATCAGCAAGGGCTCTACCCCCTCTCCTAGTTCATGGTGTGACGTGTTCTTGGCCTCTCGGGAAAGTGGGGAGAATGGAAAGGACCCTATATGAGAATGCTAGGCTTTGTAAAACATTTCAGGTTTTTAAAAATAAGACTCATTTTGTATTGGACTTATAACAGTCCTATGAAATACAAAGCGAGCCGAGAATCAGTGACAGGAAAGGCTCACCAGTAAGAATTACAACAGTCACCGCTTACCTCGTAGCATAGGGCACTGTCCATGATCCTTAAGAAGAGTTAGTAGAAATGCCTTGCCCATCTTGCCCCTGAACCCCTTGAAAGGTACATGACTGCTGTGTTGGTGTTTAGGGGGAGCATCTCACTTACCAGGGACTGACTTCTCCCTTGATCCCTTTGTAGTGATGGAGACCTCCCCCCTGGTGATGAAAAATTCCCTGGGATTGCAACCTCCAAGCCAGACGTTTTGTGTGACACAAAGTCAAGAACTCCCCGAGTCCTGCAGTAGCAGAAACAGCCACATACTTGAGAGTAACCCACCATCTGAACTTGGGGACATTTCAGTGACAGCTCCAGTCCAGAGTGCCAGGCGTCTCCTGGCCCTGCCTCCAGCTCCAAGCCAGGGACAAATAGAGAGTAAGCACGTGGATGATATCAAAACCAAGCTTTCAAAGCCTCTGGATGCCTACCAGATCCCAACAGAGAACCAAGATCCTCCACTACTCCCTTTAGGAATCCCTGATAGTCACCAGCCGCTGGCCTGCACCGATCCCCTCAGCCAAGAGGAGCAGCCTGGTTCTGAAAATGCTGATCTGGGAGAGAACAGCCGGAGTCGTCAGGACCTAGGGACACTTGAAAATGGGATTGAACCTAGCAGTGGTCTTGCAGACATTACTACACTGGCGGAGGATATTCACCTTCCCCAGCTCTTTAATCCTTTGAAAGATCTTGATCAATCCCAAGGTCCCAACGTGATCAAAGCTAAAGACACCAGAGCCATTAAGGTGAATCAGGTGCAGGAAAAGCCAAGTGTCATAAAGGTTCCCTCTGATCAACCCAGGAAGAACAAACAGAAAGCCTCTGAGCCTATCAGTGGCGCTCCCAAGGCCAAAATCCAGCCAAAGAATCCAGAGTGACTGTTAGGGGGAGAAGTGGTTATATGCCACGCTGCAGTCAGTGACAGGGCTCCTGTGAACACGGCCAAGCACTCTCAAGGCAAACCTCAGAAAGCTGCATCCAGAAAGATCAGCAAAACTAAGAGCCACGGGCAGGAAAAGACCAAAAGGACCAGAGGGAGAAACAAGGCTGAAGAGAACAAGCAGTCAGGGAACAAAGTCAAGGCAGAAGAGAAGCCAGCAATCCCCCACACGAAGCGAAAGGAACACCAAACTGAGCTTCTCCAACAGAGCTTTCAAAAGCCTCGAACCTCCCTTGGCGTGCGCATGCTGGAGTCTGTGAAGGTTCTTCATGCGCTGGGGAAGAAGAATGAGACGAAAACTGGGCTCTCTTCCTGTCGGCTCTTGGGAAAGTCAAGCAACCCCAAAGACCCCCAGCCACCTCCAGCTATCCAGCCATGGCGGCATACCCCACGTGAGGGGAAGGGTCCTGAGAAAACGCAAGTCCAAGCCCAGAAACCAGACAGCAGTGCTGAAACAGAGTGTCCATCTCCAGCCCAGTATGAGCGGCCTCCTCCTGGGAAGGTCAAGTTGATACCTCTGCCTTTTTCTGCCTGGGACAAGCCTCAAGCTCGACCCGCTCCTCGGAGGCCACAGTCTCTGGCCTCACATCGGCCTGCTGGGGCTTACCGTGCCCAGCCTGGTTCTACTGACTCAGCTCAACCTGCTGCAGTCAATTCATCCCAGCCAGCTCCTGCCTCTTTGCCAGGCCCCGCCAAACCAGCTCAGCCAACTGTGACCAACCCAACCCAACCGGCTTGGACCAACCGTACCCAGCCTCGTGTCCCTCAGTCTGCTGCTCCTAGGCCTGCACCCTCCAAAACTTCATCTGGCGCTCCTCTCCAGCGGGAGCCTGTTCCCCCTGCTGTGAATAAGCGCCAGTCCCCACCCAAGCTCCAAACCCAATTTCTACTCCAAGACTTCAGCAAGCAACGAGTTCCATGGAGGGAACCCAACGTGCCTGAGCCAGTCATGTCAAAGCCCATCGAACAAGAGCAGAGGCCAGAGCGAGAGGCCATGAAGAGGCGGGCTCAACAACAACGGGAGAATGCTGCCGGATACACCTCTTCGGGCAAGCTGCAATTTTTCACCGAGAGGGAAAACGAAATGGAAATTGCCGACTACTACGGATACGTCAAGTGAGAGCTGCTAGGATTCTTGGTGCCACCTTGGCTACCAGCTGTTCTTCCATACACAGGTAAGATAGGTATAGAACTGAGTAAGTAAATGGAATACAATTAATAGACGAGTAACAAACCTTTCGAATTTTCAGATGCTGCTAACTGGGGCGTGAGAAAGGAAGGACTGAAAGTTGGATGGGAGAATGAAGGAAAGGGGTAAAAACTGAGCAAAGAGGAAGGAACTTGGCCCAGGGCTAGGAAGGCCAAAAGAGACGTATGGATTTAGGAAAGGAAGCAGGAGCGAGGATGAAATGGCAGAAGTAAAAAGCAGGGTCAGAGGTCTGGGTTGAAAGAACACAATTGGAGTAGAGTTGAAGGTGACAGAAGATGAGTCTAGGTTTACTAGGAGAAATAGAAAAAGTCTCTCGGGGACGCTGGCCTTAAGTCTCACAACCACCAGATAGGTATTTCAGAAAACAAGAGGTTCAGGACACATCTCTGAAAGGTCTGAGTTGCCTTATTCAGGTGTGACTGTAGTGGGGGAATAGGGAAATCTACCAGAGAAGTGGCTAGGGCTCAGAGTTATCCTAGGGGCAGCTGACGACAGGGGCAGAGCCAAGGGAACTGCTGGATCAGGAGGCCCACGAACAAATCAGGGGCATAGCCGCCTGTCACTTCCCTGCCAGGAAGGAAGCCAGGTATATTACTGTAACCAAGGCACACTGGGGTCTTTACTGTATGGAGAACTTGGCTCCTGCCCGCAATCCTACGGCTCGGCGTCATACACAGGAAGTCGGGCCTCTGTGCAACCAGAAATGGGAATGGGACTGAAGGAGATTCAGCCCACAAATATCCGACCACCAGCTTCCACCTCTGCAGTCTGCCACCCTGTGTCTGCTCAACGCATCACAGAAACAAGTTTTCAAGGTGAGTATACAGACGGCAGAGAAAAGTTGAACAATGAGGTCAGCATTCAAAAATGGGGTCAAATCGACAGCTGGGAAGGGGTGTAGAGACAGGTAGAATTTAGATCCTGAGCCTTTAATAACCACTACCTTCTCTCAGTGCTCTCTGTTTTTAGACTCTATATGAGAACACCTAGGGCTTCCCTGGTGGCGCCGTGGTTAAGAATCCGCCTGCCAATGCAATGCGGGGGACACGGGTTCGAGCCCTGGTCTGCGAAGATCCCACATGCCGTGCAGCAACTAAGCGCATGTGCCACAACGACGGAGCCTGCATTCTAGAGCCCGTGAGCCTCAACTACCGAAGCCCACGTGCCTACAGCCCACGCTCCGCAACAAGAGAAGCCACCGCGATGAGATGCCCGCACACCGCAACCGAGAGTAGCCCCCGCTAGCCGCCAACTAGAGAAAGCCCGTGCACAGCAATGAGAGACCCAGTGCAGCCAAAAAAATAAATACGTAGAATAAATAAGTTCAAACAGTAAATAAATACATAAACATAAATTACAAAAAAAAAGAACACCTAATGCAGGTGGGAAGGTGGGAGGGCCACTGTAGAGGTCATCTATGCTACATGTACAAGAACCCCAAGAGCACACCAATCGGTACCACACTTTTCACTGCTGTAGCCGATCATTCCCCCTGTACTGCCACACTGTAGCACTCCCTTCCCTCATCTACTGCTATAGTCTCTTTGGAAGGTGTTTCAGAACTCTTGTTATCAGAGTGCCAGTTGAACTGTCCTCACTTCCTTCATTTATACCAGGATTGAAGACCTTGTGGTCCGAGATCCTGTCCAGAGAGCAAGCAGGCTAAGACTCTGTCTTTGTTGATGTATTTCATCAGCAAGGGCTCTACCCCCTCTCCTAGTTCATGGTGTGACGTGTTCTTGGCCTCTCGGGAAAGTGGGGAGAATGGAAAGGACCCTATATGAGAATGCTAGGCTCTGTAAAACATTTCAGGTTTTTAAAAATAAGACTCATTTTGTATTGGACTTACAACAGTCCTATGAAATACAAAGAAAGCCGAGAATCAGTGACAGGAAAGGATCACCAGTAAGAACTACAACAGTCACCGCTTACCTCGTAGCATAGGGCACTGTCCGTGATCCTTAAGAAGAGTTAGTAGAAATGCCTTGCCCATCTTGCCCCTGAACCCCTTGAAAGGTACACGACTGCTGTGTTGGTGTTTAGGGGGAGCATCTCACTTACCAGGGACTGACTTCTCCCTTGATTCCTCTGTAGTGATGGAGACTTCCCCGCTGATGAAAAATTCCCTGGGATTGCAACCTCCAAGCCAGACAGCTTTCCTATGGAATGACAGAGAACTTGTCAAGGTGAAACACCAGTCTGCGGGAGAAAGGGAAGAAGAGAATGATGGAAATCGTTTCTGGGAAACTATTTTTACATTATGTGTTGTTTGTTCCCGGTAAATAAACTGAAATCTTCTTAACAGTAAAACAAAATCTAAACCACTAAAGCCAATAATACAGGAGTATAACGTTCGAAAAAAATTTCTTTGGCTGCGCAGCATGTGGGATCTTAGCTCCCCAACCAGGGATTGAACCCACGCCTGCTGCATTGGAAGCGCAGAGTCTTCACCACGGGACCACCGGGGAAGTCCCAGGACTATCACTTTTAAAGGAGAAGGTACAAACCCCTCGGTTCTATGAACTGGAGATTTTTAGTAAGAAGTCAATATATTTGTTGTTAGGCACATTTTATGTTAGGCTGTCTCCCTGCACAGGATGCAGGCGCCTTGAGAATGGAAGTCATATCCCTCTATAGTACGTCCCTCTTCTTTCTGCTTTGCAGTTTGCTGCTCCACTTGTTCAACCCCACCTAGTAATAACCTATACTTCCCCATCTGGAAAACAGACAAAAGGCAACCAAACAACGCAAAGGTCTCAACAAATAAGGGGTATCCAAAACCAGAGATGGCCAGAACTTCTGTACCCCTGATGAAATAGTCCTCATACAAAACCTGATAATCAAATTCCTTAATGCTAGGAATCACAGTGAAAAATAGTATCTGAACTGACTTCTGTCAGATGAGTGAGAACTAAGGTTAATTCAGTGTATCTGAAGCATAGAAAGTGAGGGCAAAAGTGGCACAAGATGGGACTAGAGAAGCAGAGAGGATTCTAGACCACGCAGAGTCTTAAAGGCCAACAGTGTGTTTTCTATTCTCAAAACAATGCTTGTGAGCGATGTTTATGAGCAACGTTCCAACTTGCTTTGAAGGTTTCTTGTGTGAAGAGTGGATTGGAAGGAAACAAGATATATGGACACTAGTTAGGACCTAATCGCAACAGACAGGCAAGTTCAGTATTAGGAAGTTGAGGAAGAGCTGGCTGACAGATTCCAAAGAAATTCAGGAGATGAACTGAAGCGGGCTTAATGGGGTAGGAGATGGAGGAAAGGAAGGTCTTAGGGAATTCAAGGGTTTACTGCACACATGAGCAAAGTCTCAAAATTAATCATTTGAACGTACAGAGGCGGATCTCCCAAATGACACCGGTTAGGAAGCAACGGTACGCCCTTTAGAATTCCTAGAGACAACACAAATCAACTGTTTCGATGGAAAATTCGGCGGGACTCTTGATTTCCATGGGAATACAGAGAAAAGAGACACTGATCTGGCTTGCAGGTATATTTAGGAAGTTGTTAGCCGGACATCACCTACTAGTATCATGTAAGTAGGCCGTCCGAAGTAGGAAGCTTAGGGGAAAAACCTGGAGGAAAACTTAAAAGCTTAAGCCACACCTCTACACTACACCACCTTTCACAATTTCTTCTCAGATAAGCATCATCCCCATCAGTGAAGAAACTCGTACCTCATAATAGGAAAAACAGGCCTAAAGATTCAATGTGTGTCTTGGGAGGTCCCATCTATGCGATATCTTCCTGGGACCAGAAAAGGCCCCAGGAAGATCAATCTCTGCACCCCTGAAAGCTTACCACCAAGGAAAATGACTAGGTCCATAGATTTCCTCCCTCAAACCAGCTTACCTCACACATAGATCATTAGCAACTCCGCCCTTACTCACATTATCACAGTCACAAGAGTGGTTAGGGAGAAAAGCACTAACCAGGGGAACTAAAACAGAGGCAATCCAGGCCAAGCTGGGCTGGTGGCAGATATCTGCTCCTTACGCTCGGGTGCATAATGCGACTCACCACAGTGCCTTTTTCACAGACCCTTTTGAACGTTTCTCCACAGAATCCAACAGCTCAAGTTAGTTCATGACGCTTCAAGGTCAACAATCGTCAAGAGAAAAACATGCAATATGTCTTACAATGTTGGATTCCTTACAAACAGGACAAGGAGATAACCATGTAGACAAAACCAGAGCATTTGAAAACATCTGTATTCTACAAACACACCAGTGAATGCTATAAATAAGGTACTATGACATAAAACAAAATGAAAACTAGATGTGAGACTGTTCTCTTCAGTGTACAGACTTCATGGCAGTTGCTGCACACTATCTAGCTACTTAGATCTTTAACTCTCTGTTCTGTTAATACCAAATGAGGCCCAAGTGTGTCAACCTGTTTCCCACAGAAACCAAAAAGTCTACACGCATCTCTTTTCTCCTGTGCCCTTTCACCTTACCTGCTCCCAATTCTCCACCAACGTCCTCCTCTTTCTCTAATTATTCTCCTCTTCATTTTGCTTGGCCTTGCCCCCAAGCATGCAAGACAGAGAGTCCTAGAGGTCCAAGATTCTAGAGTGGCTGTTTGCAAGGCGGAGGAGATTACAGTAACTGCCACACTGTATATACTTCTGTGCAAAGAAAAAGGGACAGTGTTCAGAATGTCTCTCACATATAACAAGAGCTGGAGATGGCAGGATACCTGTGTGGCCCAAGGAACTAGAGCTAGCAAATTATGGGCCAAACAATTGCAACCAAAGGCTGGAAGAGGAAAGGTCTGCAACCAGCTCTGTCTCCTAGCTCTCTGGTATTTGCTGCCAACGGGCAGAGTCTATTTCGTGAAGCATCAAGCACTGAAAAGAAGACTCCTGCTGCTGGAAGTTGACAGGAAGTAACGTCCAATGCAAGATCAAGGCTTGTCCTCGAAGCAATGCCCATAATGGAAGAAAAAAAAAAAAGAGAAAGCGGAAGAGAAACGTTAAGTCGCAAGTCCAACCTGGCCCCCAGCCTAGCCCAGCCCAAGGAAGGTAGGAGTCAAGGAGAAGAAACTAAAAGAGAAGAGCCTTGGACCACAACATTCTCCACAAGGTACACTCAAGAAACTTCACCCTACTCCTGAACCAAGTTACAAAAAGAGCTTCTTAATCCCTACTTTGGCTCCTTAAAAGCTGCTATCAGTTCACTCATTAGACACATATGATTTCAGAACAACTGTAATAGTTCAAACTAGATGGCTCTTTCCTTCCTAAGGATTATTAATTAAAGAAGATCTATATAGCTCTAAGTATATGATACATAAAATAGAATACTCTGTAGAATATAAGTAACTCTTAGTTCAGTGTATTAATGAACGTCTGTAAGAAATGTGGCAATGATTTCCCTAATGGAAGAGCCTGGGGGAGGTAAATCTGTCTTCTAGGATTTCCTCCCCAGAGCTCAGAAACTCAGGTGTTGTTTTAGCTCTCCTACACTCTCTTCACCCAAGCCCGCCTTCCTGTTGGGGATCGGACCTCCCTATTGGCTCTCTCATACCTTTCAACTGCCTGCTTTGTGACATCACTCTCCTACCAAACCTACTACCACTTGGTAGAGTCTTGGGGTTTCCGTGGAGCTGTTTGGACCAGTAACCAGTGACCTCTGTACTGGACACGTGCGCCGTTCAGCTGCAGCCACTCAGACATCCTCTAGTGTTGTCTCCTCATCCCTTGTACCTGCAGTGGATGCTTCCTCTTCTCTGACCATGTCAGGTAAGAAAAGAAACTTTGGAAAGTTTTGCGTTCGATTTCTTTTGCCCCTAAATTGAGTAGGAGATTCAAAATAGCATGGAATAATGAGGGAAAGTATTGAACTACACGTCTGGAGACCTAATTTCACTTTTGACTTTGACGTTTACTATCTGTGTGACTTTGGACAAATCACTGGCTGTCGTCTCACAAAGCCTGTTGCTTTCCTTAACTGTTACGTTAGGATACCACGTTGGGTTGATCACTCTGATCCCCTTCTTTTCCAGTATTGAGCCTTAAAGGGTACCCATGTAGAAAACGAAATCAGACACTTCTCAAGAGTGTTTCAACAGAAACATAGAAAAGCCAGGGGACATAGAAAACTAGCAATATATACCAAGATGTTTCATCTCTAATGGTCTCCCTCCACTAGGATTTCGACTAGTTGAAAAGAGAGAATAGGGAGAGAGGATGGAGAGTACTGGGCTCTACAGGGAGGCACAGAGTCGAGCGTAAGGAAGTTTAGGATGGTTTTCATTAGCACAGGCCAACAGGCACCAAGAGATGGGAGAAAATGTAAGAATGAAGAGGGAAAGCATAGAGGAGCTCTCAAGAAAAACGGAGTTTGCAATGGAATGCTGATGGGAACCAAAGATTTTCAATTAAAGCAGAAACAGCACAGAGGGAAACCTGCTCAGAGCAGGGCAAAACCAAGTTGATGGTAGCAAACCCTTACATTAACAGACTAAGAAGGAAAGTAAGGCCAGAACAGGGGATCACCAGGAAAGGCAGCTTATCAGAAAAGTCATACTCCGTTTTCTTTCTTTTATTGCCTCTCTGAATACAGTTGGCCACTTGACAGTTTTGAATATAAACATTTTAGAAATACGTTTTAGAAATGATGCCTCCTATAAACAAGCAACCACAGTGGTTATCTAGGGGGCTGCTTTTCAGTGTTTTATTCTTTCTAATTTTTAAACTAGGTAGACATTTCACCAATTCAACATTTTAAGTGATATCTTCTAAATTGAATCAGAAGGACTATTTTCCTTGGTGTGATATGTAGGTTCTAAGGCAAGGCTGCTTTTCATTTTTACAGTTATTTCCTTCCTAACACAGAGAGCACATTGATCAACAGCCATCGTTCGCTTGTAGAGCTTAGCTACCGAAGAAGAAGAAGAAAAAGTCAAGCCCCACATCTCTAATTCCCCCCACTTAGGGAATTCCCTGGCGGTCCAGTGCTTAGGACTCGGTGCTTTCACGGCCAGGGCCACGCGGCGCGGCCAAAGAAACAAAACAAACAAACATCCACGTTTATCGAAAACCATATTGTGGAGTCCTGTGGATTTTCTTACATTTGAAAATCTTTTTTAATTGGATTCTAGGCATGATGGTTTTTTGAGGTTTTGGGATGCCATCTTCTTGGATGCTGAAGATGATTCTAATCTAAGTTCTAGGATAAATCCAAAAACCTTCCTGATACATTTTAAGCTTCCTTTCTGCTTATTATATAAGCTATATTCATTGAAATATATATTTCTCCTAGGCTTAATACCTCTTACTTGCTGGGTAAAAATATGAAGGAGCACAATAATGAAACTCTTTTACACTTATTATTTTGCTGTCTGCTTCGTACCGGTTTTCATTGAAATACTTGTCTATATGTGTTGTGGCTACCTATACATGCACATTTATTGCATTCTGTTGCTTGTTATGCATTTTTTACTGACATACCTTCTCTGTCTGTATGCATTGGCTAGGAATTCATTCACCTCTATCACCTCCATCGTGTTTTCTGGTTAACAGTATTCACTAAAATAGAGTGGGCAAAATTCACTTTCATAATATTGCATGGATGGTACAGAATGCCATTTGTTAGTAAATTCATTAGGCTTCGATACTTGCCACATACCCCAGTTTTCATTAATATCTATGGATTTCTTTTTCGTTAACGTAATATGCTTGTCATGATTTTTCTTTGTCTTTCTAGAACTTATTGTATCTTCCTCCATATAAATCATACGCAATAGATCAGCTTATTCATCTATTAATTATTACTGCTATTATTATTGGTGGTGGTGTTATAACCACTTTATAGGTGAGTAATCTGAAGTAATCAGATAACTTTTCCCTTTCCAAAAGCACTTAAGAAATCCACTTTCGGGTAATCATTTTGAGGTAGGATGAGAAACCAGGCTTGAAGAGGGCAAAAATGACTCTTTCAATTCACCAGTTGGACTGAGCTGTACGTCACCTCTAGGTAATAGCGTGGGAACTGCACAAGCAAAGGGAGACACTGAAGACGACAATGGTAATAGCCGTACTGTTTTCTAATGGACAAAAAAAATGCCTATATTATAAGTTCTATTTCTCCTGCTTTCTGGCAGTATCATGCTCAGAGTGGAGTCCTGGCAAGGAAGTCAGGATACTTAGGTTCTGAAACCTGGTAATGATACTAACATAATGAGAGAACTTGAACAAGTCAACCCGACCTCTCTGAGCCTCAGTTTCCTTACTCACGAAATGAGACTGAGAACATCGAAGTTCTCTAAGGGCCTCCTAGTTCTAAAATGCTTCCAGTCTAGGAAATAGCATAGAAGTCAATACGAGTGCAGGCTGAAGGGAAAGACAGGGCAGGGAGAAGGTTGCTTCCAGCCTAGAGAACAATCTCTGAACCACACCACTTGGCTCTTCTGCCCGTCTGTGCCCAAGATGGGAGCACAGGCAGTGAATAGAGAAGAGTGGAAAACTGCTCAGTCCTTACAGCCATCATCAACTGTCTGATTTTGGGTTTCTCAGGAAGTAGTGATAGTAGAGGTGTCCTGATAGCAAGAACCTTCAGATGATGCCGTTCCTCAAACGTAGTGAGAATTTCTCAACCTCCCTGAGTTTTTCATGACCCTCTTGTTCTTACAGAAAATTTCCAACATCCATCTCTACTTGGAACTCTAAATTCTCTGCAGCATTCTCCTCCTGTGGTGAGCAATGCAACTTCCCTAACACGAAGTGTCTGCAACTTCTCCAGAGTCTCTGCCCCTGCCGTCAGTTCGGCATCGGCTACCGGTACCCCTTTCCAGACACTCATGGGTAGTGCCTACCTTTACCAACATTCTAGCACGACTATGTTATCTGGAGTTACTGACCACAGCCAGATCTCCACTTCAGCTGCTTCCTATCCAGGTGTTCTTGAGTGGGACATCACAGCAAGCACTGAAAAGAATTCTTCTTCACTCGGAGACTTTACTCTGGCACTCACTGACCGCCACACAGCTGCCTCCTCCATGTTTCTGGCAGCCCAGTATGATAAAACTTCAGACGCCAAGAACATGGTCCCTCTACATCCATCGCTTTCTGCCAGCCTTGCTCAGGGAACACCATCTCAGATTCCAAATCAGGGGCAGAGCTGCCTGTCACTTCCCTGCCAGGAAGGAAGCCAGGTATATTACTATGACCAAGGCACACTGGGGTCTTTACTGTATGGAGAACTTGGCTCCTGCCCGCAATCCTACGGCTCGGCGTCATACACAGGAAGTCGGGCCTCTGGGCAACCAGAAATGGGAATGGGACCGAAGGAGATTCAGCCCACAAATATCCGACCACCAGCTTCCGCCTCTGCAGTCTGCCACCCTGTGTCTGCTCAACGCATCACAGAAACAAGTTTTCAAGGTGAGTATTAACAAACGCCAGAGAAAGTTGAAGAATGAGGTCGGCATTCAAAAATGGGGTCAAATCGACAGCTGGGAAGGGGTGTAGAGGCAGGTAGAATTTAGATCCTGAGCCTTTAATAACCACTACCTTCGCTCAGTGCCCTCTGTTTTTAGACTCTATATGAGAACACCTAGGGCTTCCCTGGTGGCGCCGTGGTTAAGAATCCGCCTGCCAATGCAATGCGGGGGACACGGGTTCGAGCCCTGGTCTGCGAAGATCCCACATGCCGTGCAGCAACTAAGCGCATGTGCCACAACGACGGAGCCTGCATTCTAGAGCCCGTGAGCCTCAACTACCGAAGCCCACGTGCCTACAGCCCATGCTCCGCAACAAGAGAAGCCACCGCGATGAGAAGCCCGCACACCGCAACCGAGAGTAGCCCCCGCTAGCCGCCAACTAGAGAAAGCCCGTGCACAGCAATGAGAGACCCAGTGCAGCCAAAAAAATAAATACGTAGAATAAATAAGTTCAAACAGTAAATAAATACATAAACATAAATTACAAAAAAAAAGAACACCTAATGCAGGTGGGAAGGTGGGAGGGCCACTGTAGAGGTCATCTATGCTACATGTACAAGAACCCCGAGAGCACACCAATCGGTACCACACTTTTCACTGCTGTAGCCGATCATTCCCCCTGTACTGCCACACTGTAGCACTCCCTTCCCTCATCTACTGCTATAGTCTCTTCGGAAGGTGTTTCAGAACTCTTGTTATCAGAGTGCCAGTTGAACTGTCCTCACTTCCGTCATTTATACCAGGATTGAAGACCTTGTGGTCCGAGATCCTGTCCAGAGAGCAAGCAGGCTAAGACTCTGTCTTTGTTGATGTATTTCATCAGCAAGGGCTCTACCCCCTCTCCTAGTTCATGGTGTGACGTGTTCTTGGCCTCTCGGGAAAGTGGGGAGAATGGAAAGGACCCTATATGAGAATGCTAGGCTTTGTAAAACATTTCAGGTTTTTAAAAATAAGACTCATTTTGTATTGGACTTATAACAGTCCTATGAAATACAAAGCGAGCCGAGAATCAGTGACAGGAAAGGCTCACCAGTAAGAATTACAACAGTCACCGCTTACCTCGTAGCATAGGGCACTGTCCATGATCCTTAAGAAGAGTTAGTAGAAATGCCTTGCCCATCTTGCCCCTGAACCCCTTGAAAGGTACACGACTGCTGTGTTGGTGTTTAGGGGGAGCATCTCACTTACCAGGGACTGACTTCTCCCTTGATCCCTTTGTAGTGATGGAGACCTCCCCCCTGGTGATGAAAAATTCCCTGGGATTGCAACCTCCAAGCCAGACGTTTTGTGTGACACAAAGTCAAGAACTCCCCGAGTCCTGCAGTAGCAGAAACAGCCACATACTTGAGAGTAACCCACCATCTGAACTTGGGGACATTTCAGTGACAGCTCCAGTCCAGAGTGCCAGGCGTCTCCTGGCCCTGCCTCCAGCTCCAAGCCAGGGACAAATAGAGAGTAAGCACGTGGATGATATCAAAACCAAGCTTTCAAAGCCTCTGGATGCCTACCAGATCCCAACAGAGAACCAAGATCCTCCACTACTCCCTTTAGGAATCCCTGATAGTCACCAGCCGCTGGCCTGCACCGATCCCCTCAGCCAAGAGGAGCAGCCTGGTTCTGAAAATGCTGATCTGGGAGAGAACAGCCGGAGTCGTCAGGACCTAGGGACACTTGAAAATGGGATTGAACCTAGCAGTGGTCTTGCAGACATTACTACACTGGCGGAGGATATTCACCTTCCCCAGCTCTTTAATCCTTTGAAAGATCTTGGTCAATCCCAAGGTCCCAACGTGATCAAAGCTAAAGACACCAGAGCCATTAAGGTTAATCAGGTGCAGGAAAAGCCAAGTGTCATAAAGGTTCCCTCTGATCAACCCAGGAAGAACAAACAGAAAGCCTCTGAGCCTATCAGTGGCGCTCCCAAGGCCAAAATCCAGCCAAAGAATCCAGAGTGACTGTTAGGGGGAGAAGTGGTTATATGCCACGCTGCAGTCAGTGACAGGGCTCCTGTGAACACGGCCAAGCACTCTCAAGGCAAACCTCAGAAAGCTGCATCCAGAAAGATCAGCAAAACGAAGAGCCACGGGCAGGAAAAGACCAAAAGGACCAGAGGGAGAAACAAGGCTGAAGAGAACAAGCAGTCAGGGAACAAAGTCAAGGCAGAAGAGAAGCCAGCAATCCCCCACACGAAGCGAAAGGAACACCAAACTGAGCTTCTCCAACAGAGCTTTCAAAAGCCTCGAACCTCCCTTGGCGTGCGCATGCTGGAGTCTGTGAAGGTTCTTCATGCGCTGGGGAAGAAGAATGAGACGAAAACTGGGCTCTCTTCCTGTCGGCTCTTGGGAAAGTCAAGCAACCCCAAAGACCCCCAGCCACCTCCAGCTATCCAGCCATGGCGGCATACCCCACGTGAGGGGAAGGGTCCTGAGAAAACGCAAGTCCAAGCCCAGAAACCAGACAGCAGTGCTGAAACAGAGTGTCCATCTCCAGCCCAGTATGAGCGGCCTCCTCCTGGGAAGGTCAAGTTGATACCTCTGCCTTTTTCTGCCTGGGACAAGCCTCAAGCTCGACCCGCTCCTCGGAGGCCACAGTCTCTGGCCTCACATCGGCCTGCTGGGGCTTACCGTGCCCAGCCTGGTTCTACTGACTCAGCTCAACCTGCTGCAGTCAATTCATCCCAGCCAGCTCCTGCCTCTTTGCCAGGCCCCGCCAAACCAGCTCAGCCAACTGTGACCAACCCAACCCAACCGGCTTGGACCAACCGTACCCAGCCTCGTGTCCCTCAGTCTGCTGCTCCTAGGCCTGCACCCTCCAAAACTTCATCTGGCGCTCCTCTCCAGCGGGAGCCTGTTCCCCCTGCTGTGAATAAGCGCCAGTCCCCACCCAAGCTCCAAACCCAATTTCTACTCCAAGACTTCAGCAAGCAACGAGTTCCATGGAGGGAACCCAACGTGCCTGAGCCAGTCATGTCAAAGCCCATCGAACAAGAGCAGAGGCCAGAGCGAGAGGCCATGAAGAGGCGGGCTCAACAACAACGGGAGAATGCTGCCGGATACACCTCTTCGGGCAAGCTGCAATTTTTCACCGAGAGGGAAAACGAAATGGAAATTGCCGACTACTACGGATACGTCAAGTGAGAGCTGCTAGGATTCTTGGTGCCACCTTGGCTACCAGCTGTTCTTCCATACACAGGTAAGATAGGTATAGAACTGAATAAGTAAATGGAATACAATTAATAGACGAGTAACAAACCTTTCGAATTTTCAGATGCTGCTAACTGGGGCGTGAGAAAGGAAGGACTGAAAGTTGGATGGGAGAATGAAGGAAAGGGGTAAAAACTGAGCAAAGAGGAAGGAACTTGGCCCAGGGCTAGGAAGGCCAAAAGAGACGTATGGATTTAGGAAAGGAAGCAGGAGCGAGGATGAAATGGCAGAAGTAAAAAGCAGGGTCAGAGGTCTGGGTTGAAAGAACACAATTGGAGTAGAGTTGAAGGTGACAGAAGATGAGTCTAGGTTTACTAGGAGAAATAGAAAAAGTCTCTCGGGGACGCTGGCCTTAAGTCTCACAACCACCAGATAGGTATTTCAGAAAACAAGAGGTTCAGGACACATCTCTGAAAGGTCTGAGTTGCCTTATTCAGGTGTGACTGTAGTGGGGGAATAGGGAAATCTACCAGAGAAGTGGCTAGGGCTCAGAGTTATCCTAGGGGCAGCTGACGACAGGGGCAGAGCCAAGGGAACTGCTGGATCAGGAGGCCCACGAACAAATCAGGGGCATAGCCGCCTGTCACTTCCCTGCCAGGAAGGAAGCCAGGTATATTACTGTAACCAAGGCACACTGGGGTCTTTACTGTATGGAGAACTTGGCTCCTGCCCGCAATCCTACGGCTCGGCGTCATACACAGGAAGTCGGGCCTCTGTGCAACCAGAAATGGGAATGGGACTGAAGGAGATTCAGCCCACAAATATCCGACCACCAGCTTCCACCTCTGCAGTCTGCCACCCTGTGTCTGCTCAACGCATCACAGAAACAAGTTTTCAAGGTGAGTATACAGACGGCAGAGAAAAGTTGAACAATGAGGTCAGCATTCAAAAATGGGGTCAAATCGACAGCTGGGAAGGGGTGTAGAGACAGGTAGAATTTAGATCCTGAGCCTTTAATAACCACTACCTTCTCTCAGTGCTCTCTGTTTTTAGACTCTATATGAGAACACCTAGGGCTTCCCTGGTGGCGCCGTGGTTAAGAATCCGCCTGCCAATGCAATGCGGGGGACACGGGTTCGAGCCCTGGTCTGCGAAGATCCCACATGCCGTGCAGCAACTAAGCGCGTGTGCCACAACGACGGAGCCTGCATTCTAGAGCCCGTGAGCCTCAACTACCGAAGCCCACGTGCCTACAGCCCACGCTCCGCAACAAGAGAAGCCACCGCGATGAGATGCCCGCACACCGCAACCGAGAGTAGCCCCCGCTAGCCGCCAACTAGAGAAAGCCCGTGCACAGCAATGAGAGACCCAGTGCAGCCAAAAAAATAAATACGTAGAATAAATAAGTTCAAACAGTAAATAAATACATAAACATAAATTACAAAAAAAAAGAACACCTAATGCAGGTGGGAAGGTGGGAGGGCCACTGTAGAGGTCATCTATGCTACATGTACAAGAACCCCGAGAGCACACCAATCGGTACCACACTTTTCACTGCTGTAGCCGATCATTCCCCCTGTACTGCCACACTGTAGCACTCCCTTCCCTCATCTACTGCTATAGTCTCTTTGGAAGGTGTTTCAGAACTCTTGTTATCAGAGTGCCAGTTGAACTGTCCTCACTTCCTTCATTTATACCAGGATTGAAGACCTTGTGGTCCGAGATCCTGTCCAGAGAGCAAGCAGGCTAAGACTCTGTCTTTGTTGATGTATTTCATCAGCAAGGGCTCTACCCCCTCTCCTAGTTCATGGTGTGACGTGTTCTTGGCCTCTCGGGAAAGTGGGGAGAATGGAAAGGACCCTATATGAGAATGCTAGGCTCTGTAAAACATTTCAGGTTTTTAAAAATAAGACTCATTTTGTATTGGACTTACAACAGTCCTATGAAATACAAAGAAAGCCGAGAATCAGTGACAGGAAAGGATCACCAGTAAGAACTACAACAGTCACCGCTTACCTCGTAGCATAGGGCACTGTCCGTGATCCTTAAGAAGAGTTAGTAGAAATGCCTTGCCCATCTTGCCCCTGAACCCCTTGAAAGGTACACGACTGCTGTGTTGGTGTTTAGGGGGAGCATCTCACTTACCAGGGACTGACTTCTCCCTTGATTCCTCTGTAGTGATGGAGACTTCCCCGCTGATGAAAAATTCCCTGGGATTGCAACCTCCAAGCCAGACAGCTTTCCTATGGAATGACAGAGAACTTGTCAAGGTGAAACACCAGTCTGCGGGAGAAAGGGAAGAAGAGAATGATGGAAATCGTTTCTGGGAAACTATTTTTACATTATGTGTTGTTTGTTCCCGGTAAATAAACTGAAATCTTCTTAACAGTAAAACAAAATCTAAACCACTAAAGCCAATAATACAGGAGTATAACGTTCGAAAAAAATTTCTTTGGCTGCGCAGCATGTGGGATCTTAGCTCCCCAACCAGGGATTGAACCCACGCCTGCTGCATTGGAAGCGCAGAGTCTTCACCACGGGACCACCGGGGAAGTCCCAGGACTATCACTTTTAAAGGAGAAGGTACAAACCCCTCGGTTCTATGAACTGGAGATTTTTAGTAAGAAGTCAATATATTTGTTGTTAGGCACATTTTATGTTAGGCTGTCTCCCTGCACAGGATGCAGGCGCCTTGAGAATGGAAGTCATATCCCTCTATAGTACGTCCCTCTTCTTTCTGCTTTGCAGTTTGCTGCTCCACTTGTTCAACCCCACCTAGTAATAACCTATACTTCCCCATCTGGAAAACAGACAAAAGGCAACCAAACAACGCAAAGGTCTCAACAAATAAGGGGTATCCAAAACCGGAGATGGCCAGAACTTCTGTACCCCTGATGAAATAGTCCTCATACAAAACCTGATAATCAAATTCCTTAATGCTAGGAATCACAGTGAAAAATAGTATCTGAACTGACTTCTGTCAGATGAGTGAGAACTAAGGTTAATTCAGTGTATCTGAAGCATAGAAAGTGAGGGCAAAAGTGGCACAAGATGGGACTAGAGAAGCAGAGAGGATTCTAGACCACGCAGAGTCTTAAAGGCCAACAGTGTGTTTTCTATTCTCAAAACAATGCTTGTGAGCGATGTTTATGAGCAACGTTCCAACTTGCTTTGAAGGTTTCTTGTGTGAAGAGTGGATTGGAAGGAAACAAGATATATGGACACTAGTTAGGACCTAATCGCAACAGACAGGCAAGTTCAGTATTAGGAAGTTGAGGAAGAGCTGGCTGACAGATTCCAAAGAAATTCAGGAGATGAACTGAAGCGGGCTTAATGGGGTAGGAGATGGAGGAAAGGAAGGTCTTAGGGAATTCAAGGGTTTACTGCACACATGAGCAAAGTCTCAAAATTAATCATTTGAACGTACAGAGGCGGATCTCCCAAATGACACCGGTTAGGAAGCAACGGTACGCCCTTTAGAATTCCTAGAGACAACACAAATCAACTGTTTCGATGGAAAATTCGGCGGGACTCTTGATTTCCATGGGAATACAGAGAAAAGAGACACTGATCTGGCTTGCAGGTATATTTAGGAAGTTGTTAGCCGGACATCACCTACTAGTATCATGTAAGTAGGCCGTCCGAAGTAGGAAGCTTAGGGGAAAAACCTGGAGGAAAACTTAAAAGCTTAAGCCACACCTCTACACTACACCACCTTTCACAATTTCTTCTCAGATAAGCATCATCCCCATCAGTGAAGAAACTCGTACCTCATAATAGGAAAAACAGGCCTAAAGATTCAATGTGTGTCTTGGGAGGTCCCATCTATGCGATATCTTCCTGGGACCAGAAAAGGCCCCAGGAAGATCAATCTCTGCACCCCTGAAAGCTTACCACCAAGGAAAATGACTAGGTCCATAGATTGCCTCCCTCAAACCAGCTTACCTCACACATAGATCATTAGCAACTCCGCCCTTACTCACATTATCACAGTCACAAGAGTGGTTAGGGAGAAAAGCACTAACCAGGGGAACTAAAACAGAGGCAATCCAGGCCAAGCTGGGCTGGTGGCAGATATCTGCTCCTTACGCTCGGGTGCATAATGCGACTCACCACAGTGCCTTTTTCACAGACCCTTTTGAACGTTTCTCCACAGAATCCAACAGCTCAAGTTAGTTCATGACGCTTCAAGGTCAACAATCGTCAAGAGAAAAACATGCAATATGTCTTACAATGTTGGATTCCTTACAAACAGGACAAGGAGATAACCATGTAGACAAAACCAGAGCATTTGAAAACATCTGTATTCTACAAACACACCAGTGAATGCTATAAATAAGGTACTATGACATAAAACAAAATGAAAACTAGATGTGAGACTGTTCTCTTCAGTGTACAGACTTCATGGCAGTTGCTGCACACTATCTAGCTACTTAGATCTTTAACTCTCTGTTCTGTTAATACCAAATGAGGCCCAAGTGTGTCAACCTGTTTCCCACAGAAACCAAAAAGTCTACACGCATCTCTTTTCTCCTGTGCCCTTTCACCTTACCTGCTCCCAATTCTCCACCAACGTCCTCCTCTTTCTCTAATTATTCTCCTCTTCATTTTGCTTGGCCTTGCCCCCAAGCATGCAAGACAGAGAGTCCTAGAGGTCCAAGATTCTAGAGTGGCTGTTTGCAAGGCGGAGGAGATTACAGTAACTGCCACACTGTATATACTTCTGTGCAAAGAAAAAGGGACAGTGTTCAGAATGTCTCTCACATATAACAAGAGCTGGAGATGGCAGGATACCTGTGTGGCCCAAGGAACTAGAGCTAGCAAATTATGGGCCAAACAATTGCAACCAAAGGCTGGAAGAGGAAAGGTCTGCAACCAGCTCTGTCTCCTAGCTCTCTGGTATTTGCTGCCAACGGGCAGAGTCTATTTCGTGAAGCATCAAGCACTGAAAAGAAGACTCCTGCTGCTGGAAGTTGACAGGAAGTAACGTCCAATGCAAGATCAAGGCTTGTCCTCGAAGCAATGCCCATAATGGAAGAAAAAAAAAAAAGAGAAAGCGGAAGAGAAATGTTAAGTCGCAAGTCCAACCTGGCCCCCAGCCTAGCCTAGCCCAGCCCAAGGAAGGTAGGAGTCAAGGAGAAGAAACTAAAAGAGAAGAGCCTTGGACCACAACATTCTCCACAAGGTACACTCAAGAAACTTCACCCTACTCTTGAACCAAGTTACAAAAAGAGCTTCTTAATCCCTACTTTGGCTCCTTAAAAGCTGCTATCAGTTCACTCATTAGACACATATGATTTCAGAACAACTGTAATAGTTCAAACTAGATGGCTCTTTCCTTCCTAAGGATTATTAATTAAATAAGATCTATATAGCTCTAAGTATATGATACATAAAATAGAATACTCTGTAGAATATAAGTAACTCTTAGTTCAGTGTATTAATGAACGTCTGTAAGAAATGTTGCAATGATTTCCCTAATGGAAGAGCCTGGGGGAGGTAAATCTGTCTTCTAGGATTTCCTCCCCAGAGCTCAGAAACTCAGGTGTTGTTTTAGCTCTCCTACACTCTCTTCACCCAAGCCCGCCTTCCTGTTGGGGATCGGACCTCCCTACTGGCTCTCTCATACCTTTCAACTGCCTGCTTTGTGACATCACTCTCCTACCAAACCTACTACCACTTGGTAGAGCCTTGGGGTTTCCGTGGAGCTGTTTGGACCAGTAACCAGTGACCTCTGTACTGGACACGTGCGCCGTTCAGCTGCAGCCACTCAGACATCCTCTAGTGTTGTCTCCTCATCCCTTGTACCTGCAGTGGATGCTTCCTCTTCTCTGACCATGTCAGGTAAGAAAAGAAACTTTGGAAAGTTTTGCGTTCGATTTCTTTTGCCCCTAAATTGAGTAGGAGATTCAAAATAGCATGGAATAATGAGGGAAAGTATTGAACTACACGTCTGGAGACCTAATTTCACTTTTGACTTTGACGTTTACTATCTGTGTGACTTTGGACAAATCACTGGCTGTCGTCTCACAAAGCCTGTTGCTTTCCTTAACTGTTACGTTAGGATACCACGTTGGGTTGATCACTCTGATCCCCTTCTTTTCCAGTATTGAGCCTTAAAGGGTACCCATGTAGAAAACGAAATCAGACACTTCTCAAGAGTGTTTCAACAGAAACATAGAAAAGCCAGGGGACATAGAAAACTAGCAATATATACCAAGATGTTTCATCTCTAATGGTCTCCCTCCACTAGGATTTCGACTAGTTGAAAAGAGAGAATAGGGAGAGAGGATGGAGAGTACTGGGCTCTACAGGGAGGCACAGAGTCGAGCGTAAGGAAGTTTAGGATGGTTTTCATTAGCACAGGCCAACAGGCACCAAGAGATGGGAGAAAATGTAAGAATGAAGAGGGAAAGCATAGAGGAGCTCTCAAGAAAAACGGAGTTTGCAATGGAATGCTGATGGGAACCAAAGATTTTCAATTAAAGCAGAAACAGCACAGAGGGAAACCTGCTCAGAGCAGGGCAAAACCAAGTTGATGGTAGCAAACCCTTACATTAACAGACTAAGAAGGAAAGTAAGGCCAGAACAGGGGATCACCAGGAAAGGCAGCTTATCAGAAAAGTCATACTCCGTTTTCTTTCTTTTATTGCCTCTCTGAATACAGTTGGCCACTTGACAGTTTTGAATATAAACATTTTAGAAATACGTTTTAGAAATGATGCCTCCTATAAGCAAGCAACCACAGTGGTTATCTAGGGGGCTGCTTTTCAGTGTTTTATTCTTTCTAATTTTTAAACTAGGTAGACATTTCACCAATTCAACATTTTAAGTGATATCTTCTAAATTGAATCAGAAGGACTATTTTCCTTTGTGTGATATGTAGGTTCTAAGGCAAGGCTGCTTTTCATTTTTACAGTTATTTCCTTCCTAACACAGAGAGCACATTGATCAACAGCCATCGTTCGCTTGTAGAGCTTAGCTACCGAAGAAGAAGAAGAAAAAGTCAAGCCCCACATCTCTAATTCCCCCCACTTAGGGAATTCCCTGGCGGTCCAGTGCTTAGGACTCGGTGCTTTCACGGCCAGGGCCACGCGGCGCGGCCAAAGAAACAAAACAAACAAACATCCACGTTTATCGAAAACCATATTGTGGAGTCCTGTGGATTTTCTTACATTTGAAAATCTTTTTTAATTGGATTCTAGGCATGATGGTTTTTTGAGGTTTTGGGATGCCATCTTCTTGGATGCTGAAGATGATTCTAATCTAAGTTCTAGGATAAATCCCAAAACCTTCCTGATACATTTTAAGCTTCCTTTCTGCTTATTATATAAGCTATATTCATTGAAATATATATTTCTCCTAGGCTTAATACCTCTTACTTGCTGGGTAAAAATATGAAGGAGCACAATAATGAAACTCTTTTACACTTATTATTTTGCTGTCTGCTTCGTACCGGTTTTCATTGAAATACTTGTCTATATGTGTTGTGGCTACCTATACATGCACATTTATTGCATTCTGTTGCTTGTTATGCATTTTTTACTGACATACCTTCTCTGTCTGTATGCATTGGCTAGGAATTCATTCACCTCTATCACCTCCATCGTGTTTTCTGGTTAACAGTATTCACTAAAATAGAGTGGGCAAAATTCACTTTCATAATATTGCATGGATGGTACAGAATGCCATTTGTTAGTAAATTCATTAGGCTTCGATACTTGCCACATACCCCAGTTTTCATTAATATCTATGGATTTCTTTTTCGTTAACGTAATATGCTTGTCATGATTTTTCTTTGTCTTTCTAGAACTTATTGTATCTTCCTCCATATAAATCATACGCAATAGATCAGCTTATTCATCTATTAATTATTACTGCTATTATTATTGGTGGTGGTGTTATAACCACTTTATAGGTGAGTAATCTGAAGTAATCAGATAACTTTTCCCTTTCCAAAAGCACTTAAGAAATCCACTTTCGGGTAATCATTTTGAGGTAGGATGAGAAACCAGGCTTGAAGAGGGCAAAAATGACTCTTTCAATTCACCAGTTGGACTGAGCTGTACGTCACCTCTAGGTAATAGCGTGGGAACTGCACAAGCAAAGGGAGACACTGAAGACGACAATGGTAATAGCCGTACTGTTTTCTAATGGACAAAAAAAATGCCTATATTATAAGTTCTATTTCTCCTGCTTTCTGGCAGTATCATGCTCAGAGTGGAGTCCTGGCAAGGAAGTCAGGATACTTAGGTTCTGAAACCTGGTAATGATACTAACATAATGAGAGAACTTGAACAAGTCAACCCGACCTCTCTGAGCCTCAGTTTCCTTACTCACGAAATGAGACTGAGAACATCGAAGTTCTCTAAGGGCCTCCTAGTTCTAAAATGCTTCCAGTCTAGGAAATAGCATAGAAGTCAATACGAGTGCAGGCTGAAGGGAAAGACAGGGCAGGGAGAAGGTTGCTTCCAGCCTAGAGAACAATCTCTGAACCACACCACTTGGCTCTTCTGCCCGTCTGTGCCCAAGATGGGAGCACAGGCAGTGAATAGAGAAGAGTGGAAAACTGCTCAGTCCTTACAGCCATCATCAACTGTCTGATTTTGGGTTTCTCAGGAAGTAGTGATAGTAGAGGTGTCCTGATAGCAAGAACCTTCAGATGATGCCGTTCCTCAAACGTAGTGAGAATTTCTCAACCTCCCTGAGTTTTTCATGACCCTCTTGTTCTTACAGAAAATTTCCAACATCCATCTCTACTTGGAACTCTAAATTCTCTGCAGCATTCTCCTCCTGTGGTGAGCAATGCAACTTCCCTAACACGAAGTGTCTGCAACTTCTCCAGAGTCTCTGCCCCTGCCGTCAGTTCGGCATCGGCTACCGGTACCCCTTTCCAGACACTCATGGGTAGTGCCTACCTTTACCAACATTCTAGCACGACTATGTTATCTGGAGTTACTGACCACAGCCAGATCTCCACTTCAGCTGCTTCCTATCCAGGTGTTCTTGAGTGGGACATCACAGCAAGCACTGAAAAGAATTCTTCTTCACTCGGAGACTTTACTCTGGCACTCACTGACCGCCACACAGCTGCCTCCTCCATGTTTCTGGCAGCCCAGTATGATAAAACTTCAGACGCCAAGAACATGGTCCCTCTACATCCATCGCTTTCTGCCAGCCTTGCTCAGGGAACACCATCTCAGATTCCAAATCAGGGGCAGAGCCGCCTGTCACTTCCCTGCCAGGAAGGAAGCCAGGTATATTACTATGACCAAGGCACACTGGGGTCTTTACTGTATGGAGAACTTGGCTCCTGCCCGCAATCCTACGGCTCGGCGTCATACACAGGAAGTCGGGCCTCTGGGCAACCAGAAATGGGAATGGGACCGAAGGAGATTCAGCCCACAAATATCCGACCACCAGCTTCCGCCTCTGCAGTCTGCCACCCTGTGTCTGCTCAACGCATCACAGAAACAAGTTTTCAAGGTGAGTATTAACAAACGCCAGAGAAAGTTGAAGAATGAGGTCGGCATTCAAAAATGGGGTCAAATCGACAGCTGGGAAGGGGTGTAGAGGCAGGTAGAATTTAGATCCTGAGCCTTTAATAACCACTACCTTCGCTCAGTGCCCTCTGTTTTTAGACTCTATATGAGAACACCTAGGGCTTCCCTGGTGGCGCCGTGGTTAAGAATCCGCCTGCCAATGCAATGCGGGGGACACGGGTTCGAGCCCTGGTCTGCGAAGATCCCACATGCCGTGCAGCAACTAAGCGCATGTGCCACAACGACGGAGCCTGCATTCTAGAGCCCGTGAGCCTCAACTACCGAAGCCCACGTGCCTACAGCCCACGCTCCGCAACAAGAGAAGCCACCGCGATGAGATGCCCGCACACCGCAACCGAGAGTAGCCCCCGCTAGCCGCCAACTAGAGAAAGCCCGTGCACAGCAATGAGAGACCCAGTGCAGCCAAAAAAATAAATACGTAGAATAAATAAGTTCAAACAGTAAATAAATACATAAACATAAATTACAAAAAAAAAGAACACCTAATGCAGGTGGGAAGGTGGGAGGGCCACTGTAGAGGTCATCTATGCTACATGTACAAGAACCCCGAGAGCACACCAATCGGTACCACACTTTTCACTGCTGTAGCCGATCATTCCCCCTGTACTGCCACACTGTAGCACTCCCTTCCCTCATCTACTGCTATAGTCTCTTCGGAAGGTGTTTCAGAACTCTTGTTATCAGAGTGCCAGTTGAACTGTCCTCACTTCCTTCATTTATACCAGGATTGAAGACCTTGTGGTCCGAGATCCTGTCCAGAGAGCAAGCAGGCTAAGACTCTGTCTTTGTTGATGTATTTCATCAGCAAGGGCTCTACCCCCTCTCCTAGTTCATGGTGTGACGTGTTCTTGGCCTCTCGGGAAAGTGGGGAGAATGGAAAGGACCCTATATGAGAATGCTAGGCTCTGTAAAACATTTCAGGTTTTTAAAAATAAGACTCATTTTGTATTGGACTTACAACAGTCCTATGAAATACAAAGAAAGCCGAGAATCAGTGACAGGAAAGGATCACCAGTAAGAACTACAACAGTCACCGCTTACCTCGTAGCATAGGGCACTGTCCGTGATCCTTAAGAAGAGTTAGTAGAAATGCCTTGCCCATCTTGCCCCTGAACCCCTTGAAAGGTACACGACTGCTGTGTTGGTGTTTAGGGGGAGCATCTCACTTACCAGGGACTGACTTCTCCCTTGATTCCTCTGTAGTGATGGAGACTTCCCCGCTGATGAAAAATTCCCTGGGATTGCAACCTCCAAGCCAGACAGCTTTCCTATGGAATGACAGAGAACTTGTCAAGGTGAAACACCAGTCTGCGGGAGAAAGGGAAGAAGAGAATGATGGAAATCGTTTCTGGGAAACTATTTTTACATTATGTGTTGTTTGTTCCCGGTAAATAAACTGAAATCTTCTTAACAGTAAAACAAAATCTAAACCACTAAAGCCAACAATACAGGAGTATAACGTTCGAAAAAAATTTCTTTGGCTGCGCAGCATGTGGGATCTTAGCTCCCCAACCAGGGATTGAACCCACGCCTGCTGCATTGGAAGCGCAGAGTCTTCACCACGGGACCACCGGGGAAGTCCCAGGACTATCACTTTTAAAGGAGAAGGTACAAACCCCTCGGTTCTATGAACTGGAGATTTTTAGTAAGAAGTCAATATATTTGTTGTTAGGCACATTTTATGTTAGGCTGTCTCCCTGCACAGGATGCAGGCGCCTTGAGAATGGAAGTCATATCCCTCTATAGTACGTCCCTCTTCTTTCTGCTTTGCAGTTTGCTGCTCCACTTGTTCAACCCCACCTAGTAATAACCTATACTTCCCCATCTGGAAAACAGACAAAAGGCAACCAAACAACGCAAAGGTCTCAACAAATAAGGGGTATCCAAAACCAGAGATGGCCAGAACTTCTGTACCCCTGATGAAATAGTCCTCATACAAAACCTGATAATCAAATTCCTTAATGCTAGGAATCACAGTGAAAAATAGTATCTGAACTGACTTCTGTCAGATGAGTGAGAACTAAGGTTAATTCAGTGTATCTGAAGCATAGAAAGTGAGGGCAAAAGTGGCACAAGATGGGACTAGAGAAGCAGAGAGGATTCTAGACCACGCAGAGTCTTAAAGGCCAACAGTGTGTTTTCTATTCTCAAAACAATGCTTGTGAGCGATGTTTATGAGCAACGTTCCAACTTGCTTTGAAGGTTTCTTGTGTGAAGAGTGGATTGGAAGGAAACAAGATATATGGACACTAGTTAGGACCTAATCGCAACAGACAGGCAAGTTCAGTATTAGGAAGTTGAGGAAGAGCTGGCTGACAGATTCCAAAGAAATTCAGGAGATGAACTGAAGCGGGCTTAATGGGGTAGGAGATGGAGGAAAGGAAGGTCTTAGGGAATTCAAGGGTTTACTGCACACATGAGCAAAGTCTCAAAATTAATCATTTGAACGTACAGAGGCGGATCTCCCAAATGACACCGGTTAGGAAGCAACGGTACGCCCTTTAGAATTCCTAGAGACAACACAAATCAACTGTTTCGATGGAAAATTCGGCGGGACTCTTGATTTCCATGGGAATACAGAGAAAAGAGACACTGATCTGGCTTGCAGGTATATTTAGGAAGTTGTTAGCCGGACATCACCTACTAGTATCATGTAAGTAGGCCGTCCGAAGTAGGAAGCTTAGGGGAAAAACCTGGAGGAAAACTTAAAAGCTTAAGCCACACCTCTACACTACACCACCTTTCACAATTTCTTCTCAGATAAGCATCATCCCCATCAGTGAAGAAACTCGTACCTCATAATAGGAAAAACAGGCCTAAAGATTCAATGTGTGTCTTGGGAGGTCCCATCTATGCGATATCTTCCTGGGACCAGAAAAGGCCCCAGGAAGATCAATCTCTGCACCCCTGAAAGCTTACCACCAAGGAAAATGACTAGGTCCATAGATTTCCTCCCTCAAACCAGCTTACCTCACACATAGATCATTAGCAACTCCGCCCTTACTCACATTATCACAGTCACAAGAGTGGTTAGGGAGAAAAGCACTAACCAGGGGAACTAAAACAGAGGCAATCCAGGCCAAGCTGGGCTGGTGGCAGATATCTGCTCCTTACGCTCGGGTGCATAATGCGACTCACCACAGTGCCTTTTTCACAGACCCTTTTGAACGTTTCTCCACAGAATCCAACAGCTCAAGTTAGTTCATGACGCTTCAAGGTCAACAATCGTCAAGAGAAAAACATGCAATATGTCTTACAATGTTGGATTCCTTACAAACAGGACAAGGAGATAACCATGTAGACAAAACCAGAGCATTTGAAAACATCTGTATTCTACAAACACACCAGTGAATGCTATAAATAAGGTACTATGACATAAAACAAAATGAAAACTAGATGTGAGACTGTTCTCTTCAGTGTACAGACTTCATGGCAGTTGCTGCACACTATCTAGCTACTTAGATCTTTAACTCTCTGTTCTGTTAATACCAAATGAGGCCCAAGTGTGTCAACCTGTTTCCCACAGAAACCAAAAAGTCTACATGCATCTCTTTTCTCCTGTGCCCTTTCACCTTACCTGCTCCCAATTCTCCACCAACGTCCTCCTCTTTCTCTAATTATTCTCCTCTTCATTTTGCTTGGCCTTGCCCCCAAGCATGCAAGACAGAGAGTCCTAGAGGTCCAAGATTCTAGAGTGGCTGTTTGCAAGGCGGAGGAGATTACAGTAACTGCCACACTGTATATACTTCTGTGCAAAGAAAAAGGGACAGTGTTCAGAATGTCTCTCACATATAACAAGAGCTGGAGATGGCAGGATACCTGTGTGGCCCAAGGAACTAGAGCTAGCAAATTATGGGCCAAACAATTGCAACCAAAGGCTGGAAGAGGAAAGGTCTGCAACCAGCTCTGTCTCCTAGCTCTCTGGTATTTGCTGCCAACGGGCAGAGTCTATTTCGTGAAGCATCAAGCACTGAAAAGAAGACTCCTGCTGCTGGAAGTTGACAGGAAGTAACGTCCAATGCAAGATCAAGGCTTGTCCTCGAAGCAATGCCCATAATGGAAGAAAAAAAAAAAAGAGAAAGCGGAAGAGAAATGTTAAGTCGCAAGTCCAACCTGGCCCCCAGCCTAGCCTAGCCCAGCCCAAGGAAGGTAGGAGTCAAGGAGAAGAAACTAAAAGAGAAGAGCCTTGGACCACAACATTCTCCACAAGGTACACTCAAGAAACTTCACCCTACTCTTGAACCAAGTTACAAAAAGAGCTTCTTAATCCCTACTTTGGCTCCTTAAAAGCTGCTATCAGTTCACTCATTAGACACATATGATTTCAGAACAACTGTAATAGTTCAAACTAGATGGCTCTTTCCTTCCTAAGGATTATTAATTAAATAAGATCTATATAGCTCTAAGTATATGATACATAAAATAGAATACTCTGTAGAATATAAGTAACTCTTAGTTCAGTGTATTAATGAACGTCTGTAAGAAATGTGGCAATGATTTCCCTAATGGAAGAGCCTGGGGGAGGTAAATCTGTCTTCTAGGATTTCCTCCCCAGAGCTCAGAAACTCAGGTGTTGTTTTAGCTCTCCTACACTCTCTTCACCCAAGCCCGCCTTCCTGTTGGGGATCGGACCTCCCTACTGGCTCTCTCATACCTTTCAACTGCCTGCTTTGTGACATCACTCTCCTACCAAACCTACTACCACTTGGTAGAGCCTTGGGGTTTCCGTGGAGCTGTTTGGACCAGTAACCAGTGACCTCTGTACTGGACACGTGCGCCGTTCAGCTGCAGCCACTCAGACATCCTCTAGTGTTGTCTCCTCATCCCTTGTACCTGCAGTGGATGCTTCCTCTTCTCTGACCATGTCAGGTAAGAAAAGAAACTTTGGAAAGTTTTGCGTTCGATTTCTTTTGCCCCTAAATTGAGTAGGAGATTCAAAATAGCATGGAATAATGAGGGAAAGTATTGAACTACACGTCTGGAGACCTAATTTCACTTTTGACTTTGACGTTTACTATCTGTGTGACTTTGGACAAATCACTGGCTGTCGTCTCACAAAGCCTGTTGCTTTCCTTAACTGTTACGTTAGGATACCACGTTGGGTTGATCACTCTGATCCCCTTCTTTTCCAGTATTGAGCCTTAAAGGGTACCCATGTAGAAAACGAAATCAGACACTTCTCAAGAGTGTTTCAACAGAAACATAGAAAAGCCAGGGGACATAGAAAACTAGCAATATATACCAAGATGTTTCATCTCTAATGGTCTCCCTCCACTAGGATTTCGACTAGTTGAAAAGAGAGAATAGGGAGAGAGGATGGAGAGTACTGGGCTCTACAGGGAGGCACAGAGTCGAGCGTAAGGAAGTTTAGGATGGTTTTCATTAGCACAGGCCAACAGGCACCAAGAGATGGGAGAAAATGTAAGAATGAAGAGGGAAAGCATAGAGGAGCTCTCAAGAAAAACGGAGTTTGCAATGGAATGCTGATGGGAACCAAAGATTTTCAATTAAAGCAGAAACAGCACAGAGGGAAACCTGCTCAGAGCAGGGCAAAACCAAGTTGATGGTAGCAAACCCTTACATTAACAGACTAAGAAGGAAAGTAAGGCCAGAACAGGGGATCACCAGGAAAGGCAGCTTATCAGAAAAGTCATACTCCGTTTTCTTTCTTTTATTGCCTCTCTGAATACAGTTGGCCACTTGACAGTTTTGAATATAAACATTTTAGAAATACGTTTTAGAAATGATGCCTCCTATAAGCAAGCAACCACAGTGGTTATCTAGGGGGCTGCTTTTCAGTGTTTTATTCTTTCTAATTTTTAAACTAGGTAGACATTTCACCAATTCAACATTTTAAGTGATATCTTCTAAATTGAATCAGAAGGACTATTTTCCTTTGTGTGATATGTAGGTTCTAAGGCAAGGCTGCTTTTCATTTTTACAGTTATTTCCTTCCTAACACAGAGAGCACATTGATCAACAGCCATCGTTCGCTTGTAGAGCTTAGCTACCGAAGAAGAAGAAGAAAAAGTCAAGCCCCACATCTCTAATTCCCCCCACTTAGGGAATTCCCTGGCGGTCCAGTGCTTAGGACTCGGTGCTTTCACGGCCAGGGCCACGCGGCGCGGCCAAAGAAACAAAACAAACAAACATCCACGTTTATCGAAAACCATATTGTGGAGTCCTGTGGATTTTCTTACATTTGAAAATCTTTTTTAATTGGATTCTAGGCATGATGGTTTTTTGAGGTTTTGGGATGCCATCTTCTTGGATGCTGAAGATGATTCTAATCTAAGTTCTAGGATAAATCCCAAAACCTTCCTGATACATTTTAAGCTTCCTTTCTGCTTATTATATAAGCTATATTCATTGAAATATATATTTCTCCTAGGCTTAATACCTCTTACTTGCTGGGTAAAAATATGAAGGAGCACAATAATGAAACTCTTTTACACTTATTATTTTGCTGTCTGCTTCGTACCGGTTTTCATTGAAATACTTGTCTATATGTGTTGTGGCTACCTATACATGCACATTTATTGCATTCTGTTGCTTGTTATGCATTTTTTACTGACATACCTTCTCTGTCTGTATGCATTGGCTAGGAATTCATTCACCTCTATCACCTCCATCGTGTTTTCTGGTTAACAGTATTCACTAAAATAGAGTGGGCAAAATTCACTTTCATAATATTGCATGGATGGTACAGAATGCCATTTGTTAGTAAATTCATTAGGCTTCGATACTTGCCACATACCCCAGTTTTCATTAATATCTATGGATTTCTTTTTCGTTAACGTAATATGCTTGTCATGATTTTTCTTTGTCTTTCTAGAACTTATTGTATCTTCCTCCATATAAATCATACGCAATAGATCAGCTTATTCATCTATTAATTATTACTGCTATTATTATTGGTGGTGGTGTTATAACCACTTTATAGGTGAGTAATCTGAAGTAATCAGATAACTTTTCGCTTTCCAAAAGCACTTAAGAAATCCACTTTCGGGTAATCATTTTGAGGTAGGATGAGAAACCAGGCTTGAAGAGGGCAAAAATGACTCTTTCAATTCACCAGTTGGACTGAGCTGTACGTCACCTCTAGGTAATAGCGTGGGAACTGCACAAGCAAAGGGAGACACTGAAGACGACAATGGTAATAGCCGTACTGTTTTCTAATGGACAAAAAAAATGCCTATATTATAAGTTCTATTTCTCCTGCTTTCTGGCAGTATCATGCTCAGAGTGGAGTCCTGGCAAGGAAGTCAGGATACTTAGGTTCTGAAACCTGGTAATGATACTAACATAATGAGAGAACTTGAACAAGTCAACCCGACCTCTCTGAGCCTCAGTTTCCTTACTCACGAAATGAGACTGAGAACATCGAAGTTCTCTAAGGGCCTCCTAGTTCTAAAATGCTTCCAGTCTAGGAAATAGCATAGAAGTCAATACGAGTGCAGGCTGAAGGGAAAGACAGGGCAGGGAGAAGGTTGCTTCCAGCCTAGAGAACAATCTCTGAACCACACCACTTGGCTCTTCTGCCCGTCTGTGCCCAAGATGGGAGCACAGGCAGTGAATAGAGAAGAGTGGAAAACTGCTCAGTCCTTACAGCCATCATCAACTGTCTGATTTTGGGTTTCTCAGGAAGTAGTGATAGTAGAGGTGTCCTGATAGCAAGAACCTTCAGATGATGCCGTTCCTCAAACGTAGTGAGAATTTCTCAACCTCCCTGAGTTTTTCATGACCCTCTTGTTCTTACAGAAAATTTCCAACATCCATCTCTACTTGGAACTCTAAATTCTCTGCAGCATTCTCCTCCTGTGGTGAGCAATGCAACTTCCCTAACACGAAGTGTCTGCAACTTCTCCAGAGTCTCTGCCCCTGCCGTCAGTTCGGCATCGGCTACCGGTACCCCTTTCCAGACACTCATGGGTAGTGCCTACCTTTACCAACATTCTAGCACGACTATGTTATCTGGAGTTACTGACCACAGCCAGATCTCCACTTCAGCTGCTTCCTATCCAGGTGTTCTTGAGTGGGACATCACAGCAAGCACTGAAAAGAATTCTTCTTCACTCGGAGACTTTACTCTGGCACTCACTGACCGCCACACAGCTGCCTCCTCCATGTTTCTGGCAGCCCAGTATGATAAAACTTCAGACGCCAAGAACATGGTCCCTCTACATCCATCGCTTTCTGCCAGCCTTGCTCAGGGAACACCATCTCAGATTCCAAATCAGGGGCAGAGCCGCCTGTCACTTCCCTGCCAGGAAGGAAGCCAGGTATATTACTATGACCAAGGCACACTGGGGTCTTTACTGTATGGAGAACTTGGCTCCTGCCCGCAATCCTACGGCTCGGCGTCATACACAGGAAGTCGGGCCTCTGGGCAACCAGAAATGGGAATGGGACCGAAGGAGATTCAGCCCACAAATATCCGACCACCAGCTTCCGCCTCTGCAGTCTGCCACCCTGTGTCTGCTCAACGCATCACAGAAACAAGTTTTCAAGGTGAGTATTAACAAACGCCAGAGAAAGTTGAAGAATGAGGTCGGCATTCAAAAATGGGGTCAAATCGACAGCTGGGAAGGGGTGTAGAGGCAGGTAGAATTTAGATCCTGAGCCTTTAATAACCACTACCTTCGCTCAGTGCCCTCTGTTTTTAGACTCTATATGAGAACACCTAGGGCTTCCCTGGTGGCGCCGTGGTTAAGAATCCGCCTGCCAATGCAATGCGGGGGACACGGGTTCGAGCCCTGGTCTGCGAAGATCCCACATGCCGTGCAGCAACTAAGCGCATGTGCCACAACGACGGAGCCTGCATTCTAGAGCCCGTGAGCCTCAACTACCGAAGCCCACGTGCCTACAGCCCACGCTCCGCAACAAGAGAAGCCACCGCGATGAGAAGCCCGCACACCGCAACCGAGAGTAGCCCCCGCTAGCCGCCAACTAGAGAAAGCCCGTGCACAGCAATGAGAGACCCAGTGCAGCCAAAAAAATAAATACGTAGAATAAATAAGTTCAAACAGTAAATAAATACATAAACATAAATTACAAAAAAAAAGAACACCTAATGCAGGTGGGAAGGTGGGAGGGCCACTGTAGAGGTCATCTATGCTACATGTACAAGAACCCCGAGAGCACACCAATCGGTACCACACTTTTCACTGCTGTAGCCGATCATTCCCCCTGTACTGCCACACTGTAGCACTCCCTTCCCTCATCTACTGCTATAGTCTCTTCGGAAGGTGTTTCAGAACTCTTGTTATCAGAGTGCCAGTTGAACTGTCCTCACTTCCGTCATTTATACCAGGATTGAAGACCTTGTGGTCCGAGATCCTGTCCAGAGAGCAAGCAGGCTAAGACTCTGTCTTTGTTGATGTATTTCATCAGCAAGGGCTCTACCCCCTCTCCTAGTTCATGGTGTGACGTGTTCTTGGCCTCTCGGGAAAGTGGGGAGAATGGAAAGGACCCTATATGAGAATGCTAGGCTTTGTAAAACATTTCAGGTTTTTAAAAATAAGACTCATTTTGTATTGGACTTATAACAGTCCTATGAAATACAAAGCGAGCCGAGAATCAGTGACAGGAAAGGCTCACCAGTAAGAATTACAACAGTCACCGCTTACCTCGTAGCATAGGGCACTGTCCATGATCCTTAAGAAGAGTTAGTAGAAATGCCTTGCCCATCTTGCCCCTGAACCCCTTGAAAGGTACATGACTGCTGTGTTGGTGTTTAGGGGGAGCATCTCACTTACCAGGGACTGACTTCTCCCTTGATCCCTTTGTAGTGATGGAGACCTCCCCCCTGGTGATGAAAAATTCCCTGGGATTGCAACCTCCAAGCCAGACGTTTTGTGTGACACAAAGTCAAGAACTCCCCGAGTCCTGCAGTAGCAGAAACAGCCACATACTTGAGAGTAACCCACCATCTGAACTTGGGGACATTTCAGTGACAGCTCCAGTCCAGAGTGCCAGGCGTCTCCTGGCCCTGCCTCCAGCTCCAAGCCAGGGACAAATAGAGAGTAAGCACGTGGATGATATCAAAACCAAGCTTTCAAAGCCTCTGGATGCCTACCAGATCCCAACAGAGAACCAAGATCCTCCACTACTCCCTTTAGGAATCCCTGATAGTCACCAGCCGCTGGCCTGCACCGATCCCCTCAGCCAAGAGGAGCAGCCTGGTTCTGAAAATGCTGATCTGGGAGAGAACAGCCGGAGTCGTCAGGACCTAGGGACACTTGAAAATGGGATTGAACCTAGCAGTGGTCTTGCAGACATTACTACACTGGCGGAGGATATTCACCTTCCCCAGCTCTTTAATCCTTTGAAAGATCTTGGTCAATCCCAAGGTCCCAACGTGATCAAAGCTAAAGACACCAGAGCCATTAAGGTGAATCAGGTGCAGGAAAAGCCAAGTGTCATAAAGGTTCCCTCTGATCAACCCAGGAAGAACAAACAGAAAGCCTCTGAGCCTATCAGTGGCGCTCCCAAGGCCAAAATCCAGCCAAAGAATCCAGAGTGACTGTTAGGGGGAGAAGTGGTTATATGCCACGCTGCAGTCAGTGACAGGGCTCCTGTGAACACGGCCAAGCACTCTCAAGGCAAACCTCAGAAAGCTGCATCCAGAAAGATCAGCAAAACTAAGAGCCACGGGCAGGAAAAGACCAAAAGGACCAGAGGGAGAAACAAGGCTGAAGAGAACAAGCAGTCAGGGAACAAAGTCAAGGCAGAAGAGAAGCCAGCAATCCCCCACACGAAGCGAAAGGAACACCAAACTGAGCTTCTCCAACAGAGCTTTCAAAAGCCTCGAACCTCCCTTGGCGTGCGCATGCTGGAGTCTGTGAAGGTTCTTCATGCGCTGGGGAAGAAGAATGAGACGAAAACTGGGCTCTCTTCCTGTCGGCTCTTGGGAAAGTCAAGCAACCCCAAAGACCCCCAGCCACCTCCAGCTATCCAGCCATGGCGGCATACCCCACGTGAGGGGAAGGGTCCTGAGAAAACGCAAGTCCAAGCCCAGAAACCAGACAGCAGTGCTGAAACAGAGTGTCCATCTCCAGCCCAGTATGAGCGGCCTCCTCCTGGGAAGGTCAAGTTGATACCTCTGCCTTTTTCTGCCTGGGACAAGCCTCAAGCTCGACCCGCTCCTCGGAGGCCACAGTCTCTGGCCTCACATCGGCCTGCTGGGGCTTACCGTGCCCAGCCTGGTTCTACTGACTCAGCTCAACCTGCTGCAGTCAATTCATCCCAGCCAGCTCCTGCCTCTTTGCCAGGCCCCGCCAAACCAGCTCAGCCAACTGTGACCAACCCAACCCAACCGGCTTGGACCAACCGTACCCAGCCTCGTGTCCCTCAGTCTGCTGCTCCTAGGCCTGCACCCTCCAAAACTTCATCTGGCGCTCCTCTCCAGCGGGAGCCTGTTCCCCCTGCTGTGAATAAGCGCCAGTCCCCACCCAAGCTCCAAACCCAATTTCTACTCCAAGACTTCAGCAAGCAACGAGTTCCATGGAGGGAACCCAACGTGCCTGAGCCAGTCATGTCAAAGCCCATCGAACAAGAGCAGAGGCCAGAGCGAGAGGCCATGAAGAGGCGGGCTCAACAACAACGGGAGAATGCTGCCGGATACACCTCTTCGGGCAAGCTGCAATTTTTCACCGAGAGGGAAAACGAAATGGAAATTGCCGACTACTACGGATACGTCAAGTGAGAGCTGCTAGGATTCTTGGTGCCACCTTGGCTACCAGCTGTTCTTCCATACACAGGTAAGATAGGTATAGAACTGAATAAGTAAATGGAATACAATTAATAGACGAGTAACAAACCTTTCGAATTTTCAGATGCTGCTAACTGGGGCGTGAGAAAGGAAGGACTGAAAGTTGGATGGGAGAATGAAGGAAAGGGGTAAAAACTGAGCAAAGAGGAAGGAACTTGGCCCAGGGCTAGGAAGGCCAAAAGAGACGTATGGATTTAGGAAAGGAAGCAGGAGCGAGGATGAAATGGCAGAAGTAAAAAGCAGGGTCAGAGGTCTGGGTTGAAAGAACACAATTGGAGTAGAGTTGAAGGTGACAGAAGATGAGTCTAGGTTTACTAGGAGAAATAGAAAAAGTCTCTCGGGGACGCTGGCCTTAAGTCTCACAACCACCAGATAGGTATTTCAGAAAACAAGAGGTTCAGGACACATCTCTGAAAGGTCTGAGTTGCCTTATTCAGGTGTGACTGTAGTGGGGGAATAGGGAAATCTACCAGAGAAGTGGCTAGGGCTCAGAGTTATCCTAGGGGCAGCTGACGACAGGGGCAGAGCCAAGGGAACTGCTGGATCAGGAGGCCCACGAACAAATCAGGGGCATAGCCGCCTGTCACTTCCCTGCCAGGAAGGAAGCCAGGTATATTACTGTAACCAAGGCACACTGGGGTCTTTACTGTATGGAGAACTTGGCTCCTGCCCGCAATCCTACGGCTCGGCGTCATACACAGGAAGTCGGGCCTCTGTGCAACCAGAAATGGGAATGGGACTGAAGGAGATTCAGCCCACAAATATCCGACCACCAGCTTCCACCTCTGCAGTCTGCCACCCTGTGTCTGCTCAACGCATCACAGAAACAAGTTTTCAAGGTGAGTATACAGACGGCAGAGAAAAGTTGAACAATGAGGTCAGCATTCAAAAATGGGGTCAAATCGACAGCTGGGAAGGGGTGTAGAGACAGGTAGAATTTAGATCCTGAGCCTTTAATAACCACTACCTTCTCTCAGTGCTCTCTGTTTTTAGACTCTATATGAGAACACCTAGGGCTTCCCTGGTGGCGCCGTGGTTAAGAATCCGCCTGCCAATGCAATGCGGGGGACACGGGTTCGAGCCCTGGTCTGCGAAGATCCCACATGCCGTGCAGCAACTAAGCGCGTGTGCCACAACGACGGAGCCTGCATTCTAGAGCCCGTGAGCCTCAACTACCGAAGCCCACGTGCCTACAGCCCACGCTCCGCAACAAGAGAAGCCACCGCGATGAGATGCCCGCACACCGCAACCGAGAGTAGCCCCCGCTAGCCGCCAACTAGAGAAAGCCCGTGCACAGCAATGAGAGACCCAGTGCAGCCAAAAAAATAAATACGTAGAATAAATAAGTTCAAACAGTAAATAAATACATAAACATAAATTACAAAAAAAAAGAACACCTAATGCAGGTGGGAAGGTGGGAGGGCCACTGTAGAGGTCATCTATGCTACATGTACAAGAACCCCGAGAGCACACCAATCGGTACCACACTTTTCACTGCTGTAGCCGATCATTCCCCCTGTACTGCCACACTGTAGCACTCCCTTCCCTCATCTACTGCTATAGTCTCTTCGGAAGGTGTTTCAGAACTCTTGTTATCAGAGTGCCAGTTGAACTGTCCTCACTTCCTTCATTTATACCAGGATTGAAGACCTTGTGGTCCGAGATCCTGTCCAGAGAGCAAGCAGGCTAAGACTCTGTCTTTGTTGATGTATTTCATCAGCAAGGGCTCTACCCCCTCTCCTAGTTCATGGTGTGACGTGTTCTTGGCCTCTCGGGAAAGTGGGGAGAATGGAAAGGACCCTATATGAGAATGCTAGGCTCTGTAAAACATTTCAGGTTTTTAAAAATAAGACTCATTTTGTATTGGACTTACAACAGTCCTATGAAATACAAAGAAAGCCGAGAATCAGTGACAGGAAAGGATCACCAGTAAGAACTACAACAGTCACCGCTTACCTCGTAGCATAGGGCACTGTCCGTGATCCTTAAGAAGAGTTAGTAGAAATGCCTTGCCCATCTTGCCCCTGAACCCCTTGAAAGGTACACGACTGCTGTGTTGGTGTTTAGGGGGAGCATCTCACTTACCAGGGACTGACTTCTCCCTTGATTCCTCTGTAGTGATGGAGACTTCCCCGCTGATGAAAAATTCCCTGGGATTGCAACCTCCAAGCCAGACAGCTTTCCTATGGAATGACAGAGAACTTGTCAAGGTGAAACACCAGTCTGCGGGAGAAAGGGAAGAAGAGAATGATGGAAATCGTTTCTGGGAAACTATTTTTACATTATGTGTTGTTTGTTCCCGGTAAATAAACTGAAATCTTCTTAACAGTAAAACAAAATCTAAACCACTAAAGCCAATAATACAGGAGTATAACGTTCGAAAAAAATTTCTTTGGCTGCGCAGCATGTGGGATCTTAGCTCCCCAACCAGGGATTGAACCCACGCCTGCTGCATTGGAAGCGCAGAGTCTTCACCACGGGACCACCGGGGAAGTCCCAGGACTATCACTTTTAAAGGAGAAGGTACAAACCCCTCGGTTCTATGAACTGGAGATTTTTAGTAAGAAGTCAATATATTTGTTGTTAGGCACATTTTATGTTAGGCTGTCTCCCTGCACAGGATGCAGGCGCCTTGAGAATGGAAGTCATATCCCTCTATAGTACGTCCCTCTTCTTTCTGCTTTGCAGTTTGCTGCTCCACTTGTTCAACCCCACCTAGTAATAACCTATACTTCCCCATCTGGAAAACAGACAAAAGGCAACCAAACAACGCAAAGGTCTCAACAAATAAGGGGTATCCAAAACCAGAGATGGCCAGAACTTCTGTACCCCTGATGAAATAGTCCTCATACAAAACCTGATAATCAAATTCCTTAATGCTAGGAATCACAGTGAAAAATAGTATCTGAACTGACTTCTGTCAGATGAGTGAGAACTAAGGTTAATTCAGTGTATCTGAAGCATAGAAAGTGAGGGCAAAAGTGGCACAAGATGGGACTAGAGAAGCAGAGAGGATTCTAGACCACGCAGAGTCTTAAAGGCCAACAGTGTGTTTTCTATTCTCAAAACAATGCTTGTGAGCGATGTTTATGAGCAACGTTCCAACTTGCTTTGAAGGTTTCTTGTGTGAAGAGTGGATTGGAAGGAAACAAGATATATGGACACTAGTTAGGACCTAATCGCAACAGACAGGCAAGTTCAGTATTAGGAAGTTGAGGAAGAGCTGGCTGACAGATTCCAAAGAAATTCAGGAGATGAACTGAAGCGGGCTTAATGGGGTAGGAGATGGAGGAAAGGAAGGTCTTAGGGAATTCAAGGGTTTACTGCACACATGAGCAAAGTCTCAAAATTAATCATTTGAACGTACAGAGGCGGATCTCCCAAATGACACCGGTTAGGAAGCAACGGTACGCCCTTTAGAATTCCTAGAGACAACACAAATCAACTGTTTCGATGGAAAATTCGGCGGGACTCTTGATTTCCATGGGAATACAGAGAAAAGAGACACTGATCTGGCTTGCAGGTATATTTAGGAAGTTGTTAGCCGGACATCACCTACTAGTATCATGTAAGTAGGCCGTCCGAAGTAGGAAGCTTAGGGGAAAAACCTGGAGGAAAACTTAAAAGCTTAAGCCACACCTCTACACTACACCACCTTTCACAATTTCTTCTCAGATAAGCATCATCCCCATCAGTGAAGAAACTCGTACCTCATAATAGGAAAAACAGGCCTAAAGATTCAATGTGTGTCTTGGGAGGTCCCATCTATGCGATATCTTCCTGGGACCAGAAAAGGCCCCAGGAAGATCAATCTCTGCACCCCTGAAAGCTTACCACCAAGGAAAATGACTAGGTCCATAGATTTCCTCCCTCAAACCAGCTTACCTCACACATAGATCATTAGCAACTCCGCCCTTACTCACATTATCACAGTCACAAGAGTGGTTAGGGAGAAAAGCACTAACCAGGGGAACTAAAACAGAGGCAATCCAGGCCAAGCTGGGCTGGTGGCAGATATCTGCTCCTTACGCTCGGGTGCATAATGCGACTCACCACAGTGCCTTTTTCACAGACCCTTTTGAACGTTTCTCCACAGAATCCAACAGCTCAAGTTAGTTCATGACGCTTCAAGGTCAACAATCGTCAAGAGAAAAACATGCAATATGTCTTACAATGTTGGATTCCTTACAAACAGGACAAGGAGATAACCATGTAGACAAAACCAGAGCATTTGAAAACATCTGTATTCTACAAACACACCAGTGAATGCTATAAATAAGGTACTATGACATAAAACAAAATGAAAACTAGATGTGAGACTGTTCTCTTCAGTGTACAGACTTCATGGCAGTTGCTGCACACTATCTAGCTACTTAGATCTTTAACTCTCTGTTCTGTTAATACCAAATGAGGCCCAAGTGTGTCAACCTGTTTCCCACAGAAACCAAAAAGTCTACATGCATCTCTTTTCTCCTGTGCCCTTTCACCTTACCTGCTCCCAATTCTCCACCAACGTCCTCCTCTTTCTCTAATTATTCTCCTCTTCATTTTGCTTGGCCTTGCCCCCAAGCATGCAAGACAGAGAGTCCTAGAGGTCCAAGATTCTAGAGTGGCTGTTTGCAAGGCGGAGGAGATTACAGTAACTGCCACACTGTATATACTTCTGTGCAAAGAAAAAGGGACAGTGTTCAGAATGTCTCTCACATATAACAAGAGCTGGAGATGGCAGGATACCTGTGTGGCCCAAGGAACTAGAGCTAGCAAATTATGGGCCAAACAATTGCAACCAAAGGCTGGAAGAGGAAAGGTCTGCAACCAGCTCTGTCTCCTAGCTCTCTGGTATTTGCTGCCAACGGGCAGAGTCTATTTCGTGAAGCATCAAGCACTGAAAAGAAGACTCCTGCTGCTGGAAGTTGACAGGAAGTAACGTCCAATGCAAGATCAAGGCTTGTCCTCGAAGCAATGCCCATAATGGAAGAAAAAAAAAAAAGAGAAAGCGGAAGAGAAATGTTAAGTCGCAAGTCCAACCTGGCCCCCAGCCTAGCCTAGCCCAGCCCAAGGAAGGTAGGAGTCAAGGAGAAGAAACTAAAAGAGAAGAGCCTTGGACCACAACATTCTCCACAAGGTACACTCAAGAAACTTCACCCTACTCTTGAACCAAGTTACAAAAAGAGCTTCTTAATCCCTACTTTGGCTCCTTAAAAGCTGCTATCAGTTCACTCATTAGACACATATGATTTCAGAACAACTGTAATAGTTCAAACTAGATGGCTCTTTCCTTCCTAAGGATTATTAATTAAATAAGATCTATATAGCTCTAAGTATATGATACATAAAATAGAATACTCTGTAGAATATAAGTAACTCTTAGTTCAGTGTATTAATGAACGTCTGTAAGAAATGTTGCAATGATTTCCCTAATGGAAGAGCCTGGGGGAGGTAAATCTGTCTTCTAGGATTTCCTCCCCAGAGCTCAGAAACTCAGGTGTTGTTTTAGCTCTCCTACACTCTCTTCACCCAAGCCCGCCTTCCTGTTGGGGATCGGACCTCCCTACTGGCTCTCTCATACCTTTCAACTGCCTGCTTTGTGACATCACTCTCCTACCAAACCTACTACCACTTGGTAGAGCCTTGGGGTTTCCGTGGAGCTGTTTGGACCAGTAACCAGTGACCTCTGTACTGGACACGTGCGCCGTTCAGCTGCAGCCACTCAGACATCCTCTAGTGTTGTCTCCTCATCCCTTGTACCTGCAGTGGATGCTTCCTCTTCTCTGACCATGTCAGGTAAGAAAAGAAACTTTGGAAAGTTTTGCGTTCGATTTCTTTTGCCCCTAAATTGAGTAGGAGATTCAAAATAGCATGGAATAATGAGGGAAAGTATTGAACTACACGTCTGGAGACCTAATTTCACTTTTGACTTTGACGTTTACTATCTGTGTGACTTTGGACAAATCACTGGCTGTCGTCTCACAAAGCCTGTTGCTTTCCTTAACTGTTACGTTAGGATACCACGTTGGGTTGATCACTCTGATCCCCTTCTTTTCCAGTATTGAGCCTTAAAGGGTACCCATGTAGAAAACGAAATCAGACACTTCTCAAGAGTGTTTCAACAGAAACATAGAAAAGCCAGGGGACATAGAAAACTAGCAATATATACCAAGATGTTTCATCTCTAATGGTCTCCCTCCACTAGGATTTCGACTAGTTGAAAAGAGAGAATAGGGAGAGAGGATGGAGAGTACTGGGCTCTACAGGGAGGCACAGAGTCGAGCGTAAGGAAGTTTAGGATGGTTTTCATTAGCACAGGCCAACAGGCACCAAGAGATGGGAGAAAATGTAAGAATGAAGAGGGAAAGCATAGAGGAGCTCTCAAGAAAAACAGAGTTTGCAATGGAATGCTGATGGGAACCAAAGATTTTCAATTAAAGCAGAAACAGCACAGAGGGAAACCTGCTCAGAGCAGGGCAAAACCAAGTTGATGGTAGCAAACCCTTACATTAACAGACTAAGAAGGAAAGTAAGGCCAGAACAGGGGATCACCAGGAAAGGCAGCTTATCAGAAAAGTCATACTCCGTTTTCTTTCTTTTATTGCCTCTCTGAATACAGTTGGCCACTTGACAGTTTTGAATATAAACATTTTAGAAATACGTTTTAGAAATGATGCCTCCTATAAGCAAGCAACCACAGTGGTTATCTAGGGGGCTGCTTTTCAGTGTTTTATTCTTTCTAATTTTTAAACTAGGTAGACATTTCACCAATTCAACATTTTAAGTGATATCTTCTAAATTGAATCAGAAGGACTATTTTCCTTTGTGTGATATGTAGGTTCTAAGGCAAGGCTGCTTTTCATTTTTACAGTTATTTCCTTCCTAACACAGAGAGCACATTGATCAACAGCCATCGTTCGCTTGTAGAGCTTAGCTACCGAAGAAGAAGAAGAAAAAGTCAAGCCCCACATCTCTAATTCCCCCCACTTAGGGAATTCCCTGGCGGTCCAGTGCTTAGGACTCGGTGCTTTCACGGCCAGGGCCACGCGGCGCGGCCAAAGAAACAAAACAAACAAACATCCACGTTTATCGAAAACCATATTGTGGAGTCCTGTGGATTTTCTTACATTTGAAAATCTTTTTTAATTGGATTCTAGGCATGATGGTTTTTTGAGGTTTTGGGATGCCATCTTCTTGGATGCTGAAGATGATTCTAATCTAAGTTCTAGGATAAATCCCAAAACCTTCCTGATACATTTTAAGCTTCCTTTCTGCTTATTATATAAGCTATATTCATTGAAATATATATTTCTCCTAGGCTTAATACCTCTTACTTGCTGGGTAAAAATATGAAGGAGCACAATAATGAAACTCTTTTACACTTATTATTTTGCTGTCTGCTTCGTACCGGTTTTCATTGAAATACTTGTCTATATGTGTTGTGGCTACCTATACATGCACATTTATTGCATTCTGTTGCTTGTTATGCATTTTTTACTGACATACCTTCTCTGTCTGTATGCATTGGCTAGGAATTCATTCACCTCTATCACCTCCATCGTGTTTTCTGGTTAACAGTATTCACTAAAATAGAGTGGGCAAAATTCACTTTCATAATATTGCATGGATGGTACAGAATGCCATTTGTTAGTAAATTCATTAGGCTTCGATACTTGCCACATACCCCAGTTTTCATTAATATCTATGGATTTCTTTTTCGTTAACGTAATATGCTTGTCATGATTTTTCTTTGTCTTTCTAGAACTTATTGTATCTTCCTCCATATAAATCATACGCAATAGATCAGCTTATTCATCTATTAATTATTACTGCTATTATTATTGGTGGTGGTGTTATAACCACTTTATAGGTGAGTAATCTGAAGTAATCAGATAACTTTTCCCTTTCCAAAAGCACTTAAGAAATCCACTTTCGGGTAATCATTTTGAGGTAGGATGAGAAACCAGGCTTGAAGAGGGCAAAAATGACTCTTTCAATTCACCAGTTGGACTGAGCTGTACGTCACCTCTAGGTAATAGCGTGGGAACTGCACAAGCAAAGGGAGACACTGAAGACGACAATGGTAATAGCCGTACTGTTTTCTAATGGACAAAAAAAATGCCTATATTATAAGTTCTATTTCTCCTGCTTTCTGGCAGTATCATGCTCAGAGTGGAGTCCTGGCAAGGAAGTCAGGATACTTAGGTTCTGAAACCTGGTAATGATACTAACATAATGAGAGAACTTGAACAAGTCAACCCGACCTCTCTGAGCCTCAGTTTCCTTACTCACGAAATGAGACTGAGAACATCGAAGTTCTCTAAGGGCCTCCTAGTTCTAAAATGCTTCCAGTCTAGGAAATAGCATAGAAGTCAATACGAGTGCAGGCTGAAGGGAAAGACAGGGCAGGGAGAAGGTTGCTTCCAGCCTAGAGAACAATCTCTGAACCACACCACTTGGCTCTTCTGCCCGTCTGTGCCCAAGATGGGAGCACAGGCAGTGAATAGAGAAGAGTGGAAAACTGCTCAGTCCTTACAGCCATCATCAACTGTCTGATTTTGGGTTTCTCAGGAAGTAGTGATAGTAGAGGTGTCCTGATAGCAAGAACCTTCAGATGATGCCGTTCCTCAAACGTAGTGAGAATTTCTCAACCTCCCTGAGTTTTTCATGACCCTCTTGTTCTTACAGAAAATTTCCAACATCCATCTCTACTTGGAACTCTAAATTCTCTGCAGCATTCTCCTCCTGTGGTGAGCAATGCAACTTCCCTAACACGAAGTGTCTGCAACTTCTCCAGAGTCTCTGCCCCTGCCGTCAGTTCGGCATCGGCTACCGGTACCCCTTTCCAGACACTCATGGGTAGTGCCTACCTTTACCAACATTCTAGCACGACTATGTTATCTGGAGTTACTGACCACAGCCAGATCTCCACTTCAGCTGCTTCCTATCCAGGTGTTCTTGAGTGGGACATCACAGCAAGCACTGAAAAGAATTCTTCTTCACTCGGAGACTTTACTCTGGCACTCACTGACCGCCACACAGCTGCCTCCTCCATGTTTCTGGCAGCCCAGTATGATAAAACTTCAGACGCCAAGAACATGGTCCCTCTACATCCATCGCTTTCTGCCAGCCTTGCTCAGGGAACACCATCTCAGATTCCAAATCAGGGGCAGAGCCGCCTGTCACTTCCCTGCCAGGAAGGAAGCCAGGTATATTACTATGACCAAGGCACACTGGGGTCTTTACTGTATGGAGAACTTGGCTCCTGCCCGCAATCCTACGGCTCGGCGTCATACACAGGAAGTCGGGCCTCTGGGCAACCAGAAATGGGAATGGGACCGAAGGAGATTCAGCCCACAAATATCCGACCACCAGCTTCCGCCTCTGCAGTCTGCCACCCTGTGTCTGCTCAACGCATCACAGAAACAAGTTTTCAAGGTGAGTATTAACAAACGCCAGAGAAAGTTGAAGAATGAGGTCGGCATTCAAAAATGGGGTCAAATCGACAGCTGGGAAGGGGTGTAGAGGCAGGTAGAATTTAGATCCTGAGCCTTTAATAACCACTACCTTCGCTCAGTGCCCTCTGTTTTTAGACTCTATATGAGAACACCTAGGGCTTCCCTGGTGGCGCCGTGGTTAAGAATCCGCCTGCCAATGCAATGCGGGGGACACGGGTTCGAGCCCTGGTCTGCGAAGATCCCACATGCCGTGCAGCAACTAAGCGCATGTGCCACAACGACGGAGCCTGCATTCTAGAGCCCGTGAGCCTCAACTACCGAAGCCCACGTGCCTACAGCCCACGCTCCGCAACAAGAGAAGCCACCGCGATGAGATGCCCGCACACCGCAACCGAGAGTAGCCCCCGCTAGCCGCCAACTAGAGAAAGCCCGTGCACAGCAATGAGAGACCCAGTGCAGCCAAAAAAATAAATACGTAGAATAAATAAGTTCAAACAGTAAATAAATACATAAACATAAATTACAAAAAAAAAGAACACCTAATGCAGGTGGGAAGGTGGGAGGGCCACTGTAGAGGTCATCTATGCTACATGTACAAGAACCCCGAGAGCACACCAATCGGTACCACACTTTTCACTGCTGTAGCCGATCATTCCCCCTGTACTGCCACACTGTAGCACTCCCTTCCCTCATCTACTGCTATAGTCTCTTCGGAAGGTGTTTCAGAACTCTTGTTATCAGAGTGCCAGTTGAACTGTCCTCACTTCCTTCATTTATACCAGGATTGAAGACCTTGTGGTCCGAGATCCTGTCCAGAGAGCAAGCAGGCTAAGACTCTGTCTTTGTTGATGTATTTCATCAGCAAGGGCTCTACCCCCTCTCCTAGTTCATGGTGTGACGTGTTCTTGGCCTCTCGGGAAAGTGGGGAGAATGGAAAGGACCCTATATGAGAATGCTAGGCTCTGTAAAACATTTCAGGTTTTTAAAAATAAGACTCATTTTGTATTGGACTTACAACAGTCCTATGAAATACAAAGAAAGCCGAGAATCAGTGACAGGAAAGGATCACCAGTAAGAACTACAACAGTCACCGCTTACCTCGTAGCATAGGGCACTGTCCGTGATCCTTAAGAAGAGTTAGTAGAAATGCCTTGCCCATCTTGCCCCTGAACCCCTTGAAAGGTACACGACTGCTGTGTTGGTGTTTAGGGGGAGCATCTCACTTACCAGGGACTGACTTCTCCCTTGATTCCTCTGTAGTGATGGAGACTTCCCCGCTGATGAAAAATTCCCTGGGATTGCAACCTCCAAGCCAGACAGCTTTCCTATGGAATGACAGAGAACTTGTCAAGGTGAAACACCAGTCTGCGGGAGAAAGGGAAGAAGAGAATGATGGAAATCGTTTCTGGGAAACTATTTTTACATTATGTGTTGTTTGTTCCCGGTAAATAAACTGAAATCTTCTTAACAGTAAAACAAAATCTAAACCACTAAAGCCAACAATACAGGAGTATAACGTTCGAAAAAAATTTCTTTGGCTGCGCAGCATGTGGGATCTTAGCTCCCCAACCAGGGATTGAACCCACGCCTGCTGCATTGGAAGCGCAGAGTCTTCACCACGGGACCACCGGGGAAGTCCCAGGACTATCACTTTTAAAGGAGAAGGTACAAACCCCTCGGTTCTATGAACTGGAGATTTTTAGTAAGAAGTCAATATATTTGTTGTTAGGCACATTTTATGTTAGGCTGTCTCCCTGCACAGGATGCAGGCGCCTTGAGAATGGAAGTCATATCCCTCTATAGTACGTCCCTCTTCTTTCTGCTTTGCAGTTTGCTGCTCCACTTGTTCAACCCCACCTAGTAATAACCTATACTTCCCTTGTTCCTGTTTTCCCATCTGGAAAACAGACAAAAGGCAACCAAACAACGCAAAGGTCTCAACAAATAAGGGATATCCAAAACCAGAGATGGCCAGAACTTCTGTACCCCTGATGAAATAGTCCTCATACAAAACCTGATAATCAAATTCCTTAATGCTAGGAATCACAGTGAAAAATAGTATCTGAACCGACTTCTGTCAGATGAGTGAGAACTAAGGTTAATTCAGTGTATCTGAAGCATAGAAAGTGAGGGCAAAAGTGGCACAAGATGGGGCTAGAGAAGCAGAGAGGATTCTAGACCACGCAGAGTCTTAAAGGCCAACAGTGTGTTTTCTATTCTCAAAACAATGTTTGTGAGCGATGTTTATGAGCAACGTTCCAACTTGCTTTGAAGGTTTCTTGTGTGAAGAGTGGATTGGAAGGAAACAAGATATATGGACGCCAGTTAGGACCTAATCGCAACAGACAGGCAAGTTCAGTATTAGGAAGTTGAGGAAGAGCTGGCTGACAGATTCCAAAGAAATTCAGGAGATGAACTGAAGCGGGCTTAATGGGGTAGGAGATGGAGGAAAGGAAGGTCTTAGGGAATTCAAGGGTTTACTGCACACATGAGCAAAGTCTCAAAATTAATCATTTGAACGTACAGAGGTGGATCTCCCAAATGACACCGGTTAGGAAGCAACGGTACGCCCTTTAGAATTCCTAGAGACAACACAAATCAACTGTTTCGATGGAAAATTCGGCGGGACTCTTGATTTCCATGGGAATACAGAGAAAAGAGACACTGATCTGGCTTGCAGGTATATTTAGGAAGTTGTTAGCCGGACATCACCTACTAGTATCATGTAAGTAGGCCGTCCGAAGTAGGAAGCTTAGGGGAAAAACCTGGAGGAAAACTTAAAAGCTTAAGCCACACCTCTACACTACACCACCTTTCACAATTTCTTCTCAGATAAGCATCATCCCCATCAGTGAAGAAACTCGTACCTCATAATAGGAAAAACAGGCCTAAAGATTCAATGTGTGTCTTGGGAGGTCCCATCTATGCGATATCTTCCTGGGACCAGAAAAGGCCCCAGGAAGATCAATCTCTGCACCCCTGAAAGCTTACCACCAAGGAAAATGACTAGGTCCATAGATTGCCTCCCTCAAACCAGCTTACCTCACACATAGATCATTAGCAACTCCGCCCTTACTCACATTATCACAGTCACAAGAGTGGTTAGGGAGAAAAGCACTAACCAGGGGAACTAAAACAGAGGCAATCCAGGCCAAGCTGGGCTGGTGGCAGATATCTGCTCCTTACGCTCGGGTGCATAATGCGACTCACCACAGTGCCTTTTTCACAGACCCTTTTGAACGTTTCTCCACAGAATCCAACAGCTCAAGTTAGTTCATGACGCTTCAAGGTCAACAATCGTCAAGAGAAAAACATGCAATATGTCTTACAATGTTGGATTCCTTACAAACAGGACAAGGAGATAACCATGTAGACAAAACCAGAGCATTTGAAAACATCTGTATTCTACAAACACACCAGTGAATGCTATAAATAAGGTACTATGACATAAAACAAAATGAAAACTAGATGTGAGACTGTTCTCTTCAGTGTACAGACTTCATGGCAGTTGCTGCACACTATCTAGCTACTTAGATCTTTAACTCTCTGTTCTGTTAATACCAAATGAGGCCCAAGTGTGTCAACCTGTTTCCCACAGAAACCAAAAAGTCTACATGCATCTCTTTTCTCCTGTGCCCTTTCACCTTACCTGCTCCCAATTCTCCACCAACGTCCTCCTCTTTCTCTAATTATTCTCCTCTTCATTTTGCTTGGCCTTGCCCCCAAGCATGCAAGACAGAGAGTCCTAGAGGTCCAAGATTCTAGAGTGGCTGTTTGCAAGGCGGAGGAGATTACAGTAACTGCCACACTGTATATACTTCTGTGCAAAGAAAAAGGGACAGTGTTCAGAATGTCTCTCACATATAACAAGAGCTGGAGATGGCAGGATACCTGTGTGGCCCAAGGAACTAGAGCTAGCAAATTATGGGCCAAACAATTGCAACCAAAGGCTGGAAGAGGAAAGGTCTGCAACCAGCTCTGTCTCCTAGCTCTCTGGTATTTGCTGCCAACGGGCAGAGTCTATTTCGTGAAGCATCAAGCACTGAAAAGAAGACTCCTGCTGCTGGAAGTTGACAGGAAGTAACGTCCAATGCAAGATCAAGGCTTGTCCTCGAAGCAATGCCCATAATGGAAGAAAAAAAAAAAAGAGAAAGCGGAAGAGAAACGTTAAGTCGCAAGTCCAACCTGGCCCCCAGCCTAGCCCAGCCCAAGGAAGGTAGGAGTCAAGGAGAAGAAACTAAAAGAGAAGAGCCTTGGACCACAACATTCTCCACAAGGTACACTCAAGAAACTTCACCCTACTCTTGAACCAAGTTACAAAAAGAGCTTCTTAATCCCTACTTTGGCTCCTTAAAAGCTGCTATCAGTTCACTCATTAGACACATATGATTTCAGAACAACTGTAATAGTTCAAACTAGATGGCTCTTTCCTTCCTAAGGATTATTAATTAAAGAAGATCTATATAGCTCTAAGTATATGATACATAAAATAGAATACTCTGTAGAATATAAGTAACTCTTAGTTCAGTGTATTAATGAACGTCTGTAAGAAATGTGGCAATGATTTCCCTAATGGAAGAGCCTGGGGGAGGTAAATCTGTCTTCTAGGATTTCCTCCCCAGAGCTCAGAAACTCAGGTGTTGTTTTAGCTCTCCTACACTCTCTTCACCCAAGCCCGCCTTCCTGTTGGGGATCGGACCTCCCTATTGGCTCTCTCATACCTTTCAACTGCCTGCTTTGTGACATCACTCTCCTACCAAACCTACTACCACTTGGTAGAGTCTTGGGGTTTCCGTGGAGCTGTTTGGACCAGTAACCAGTGACCTCTGTACTGGACACGTGCGCCGTTCAGCTGCAGCCACTCAGACATCCTCTAGTGTTGTCTCCTCATCCCTTGTACCTGCAGTGGATGCTTCCTCTTCTCTGACCATGTCAGGTAAGAAAAGAAACTTTGGAAAGTTTTGCGTTCGATTTCTTTTGCCCCTAAATTGAGTAGGAGATTCAAAATAGCATGGAATAATGAGGGAAAGTATTGAACTACACGTCTGGAGACCTAATTTCACTTTTGACTTTGACGTTTACTATCTGTGTGACTTTGGACAAATCACTGGCTGTCGTCTCACAAAGCCTGTTGCTTTCCTTAACTGTTACGTTAGGATACCACGTTGGGTTGATCACTCTGATCCCCTTCTTTTCCAGTATTGAGCCTTAAAGGGTACCCATGTAGAAAACGAAATCAGACACTTCTCAAGAGTGTTTCAACAGAAACATAGAAAAGCCAGGGGACATAGAAAACTAGCAATATATACCAAGATGTTTCATCTCTAATGGTCTCCCTCCACTAGGATTTCGACTAGTTGAAAAGAGAGAATAGGGAGAGAGGATGGAGAGTACTGGGCTCTACAGGGAGGCACAGAGTCGAGCGTAAGGAAGTTTAGGATGGTTTTCATTAGCACAGGCCAACAGGCACCAAGAGATGGGAGAAAATGTAAGAATGAAGAGGGAAAGCATAGAGGAGCTCTCAAGAAAAACGGAGTTTGCAATGGAATGCTGATGGGAACCAAAGATTTTCAATTAAAGCAGAAACAGCACAGAGGGAAACCTGCTCAGAGCAGGGCAAAACCAAGTTGATGGTAGCAAACCCTTACATTAACAGACTAAGAAGGAAAGTAAGGCCAGAACAGGGGATCACCAGGAAAGGCAGCTTATCAGAAAAGTCATACTCCGTTTTCTTTCTTTTATTGCCTCTCTGAATACAGTTGGCCACTTGACAGTTTTGAATATAAACATTTTAGAAATACGTTTTAGAAATGATGCCTCCTATAAACAAGCAACCACAGTGGTTATCTAGGGGGCTGCTTTTCAGTGTTTTATTCTTTCTAATTTTTAAACTAGGTAGACATTTCACCAATTCAACATTTTAAGTGATATCTTCTAAATTGAATCAGAAGGACTATTTTCCTTGGTGTGATATGTAGGTTCTAAGGCAAGGCTGCTTTTCATTTTTACAGTTATTTCCTTCCTAACACAGAGAGCACATTGATCAACAGCCATCGTTCGCTTGTAGAGCTTAGCTACCGAAGAAGAAGAAGAAAAAGTCAAGCCCCACATCTCTAATTCCCCCCACTTAGGGAATTCCCTGGCGGTCCAGTGCTTAGGACTCGGTGCTTTCACGGCCAGGGCCACGCGGCGCGGCCAAAGAAACAAAACAAACAAACATCCACGTTTATCGAAAACCATATTGTGGAGTCCTGTGGATTTTCTTACATTTGAAAATCTTTTTTAATTGGATTCTAGGCATGATGGTTTTTTGAGGTTTTGGGATGCCATCTTCTTGGATGCTGAAGATGATTCTAATCTAAGTTCTAGGATAAATCCAAAAACCTTCCTGATACATTTTAAGCTTCCTTTCTGCTTATTATATAAGCTATATTCATTGAAATATATATTTCTCCTAGGCTTAATACCTCTTACTTGCTGGGTAAAAATATGAAGGAGCACAATAATGAAACTCTTTTACACTTATTATTTTGCTGTCTGCTTCGTACCGGTTTTCATTGAAATACTTGTCTATATGTGTTGTGGCTACCTATACATGCACATTTATTGCATTCTGTTGCTTGTTATGCATTTTTTACTGACATACCTTCTCTGTCTGTATGCATTGGCTAGGAATTCATTCACCTCTATCACCTCCATCGTGTTTTCTGGTTAACAGTATTCACTAAAATAGAGTGGGCAAAATTCACTTTCATAATATTGCATGGATGGTACAGAATGCCATTTGTTAGTAAATTCATTAGGCTTCGATACTTGCCACATACCCCAGTTTTCATTAATATCTATGGATTTCTTTTTCGTTAACGTAATATGCTTGTCATGATTTTTCTTTGTCTTTCTAGAACTTATTGTATCTTCCTCCATATAAATCATACGCAATAGATCAGCTTATTCATCTATTAATTATTACTGCTATTATTATTGGTGGTGGTGTTATAACCACTTTATAGGTGAGTAATCTGAAGTAATCAGATAACTTTTCCCTTTCCAAAAGCACTTAAGAAATCCACTTTCGGGTAATCATTTTGAGGTAGGATGAGAAACCAGGCTTGAAGAGGGCAAAAATGACTCTTTCAATTCACCAGTTGGACTGAGCTGTACGTCACCTCTAGGTAATAGCGTGGGAACTGCACAAGCAAAGGGAGACACTGAAGACGACAATGGTAATAGCCGTACTGTTTTCTAATGGACAAAAAAAATGCCTATATTATAAGTTCTATTTCTCCTGCTTTCTGGCAGTATCATGCTCAGAGTGGAGTCCTGGCAAGGAAGTCAGGATACTTAGGTTCTGAAACCTGGTAATGATACTAACATAATGAGAGAACTTGAACAAGTCAACCCGACCTCTCTGAGCCTCAGTTTCCTTACTCACGAAATGAGACTGAGAACATCGAAGTTCTCTAAGGGCCTCCTAGTTCTAAAATGCTTCCAGTCTAGGAAATAGCATAGAAGTCAATACGAGTGCAGGCTGAAGGGAAAGACAGGGCAGGGAGAAGGTTGCTTCCAGCCTAGAGAACAATCTCTGAACCACACCACTTGGCTCTTCTGCCCGTCTGTGCCCAAGATGGGAGCACAGGCAGTGAATAGAGAAGAGTGGAAAACTGCTCAGTCCTTACAGCCATCATCAACTGTCTGATTTTGGGTTTCTCAGGAAGTAGTGATAGTAGAGGTGTCCTGATAGCAAGAACCTTCAGATGATGCCGTTCCTCAAACGTAGTGAGAATTTCTCAACCTCCCTGAGTTTTTCATGACCCTCTTGTTCTTACAGAAAATTTCCAACATCCATCTCTACTTGGAACTCTAAATTCTCTGCAGCATTCTCCTCCTGTGGTGAGCAATGCAACTTCCCTAACACGAAGTGTCTGCAACTTCTCCAGAGTCTCTGCCCCTGCCGTCAGTTCGGCATCGGCTACCGGTACCCCTTTCCAGACACTCATGGGTAGTGCCTACCTTTACCAACATTCTAGCACGACTATGTTATCTGGAGTTACTGACCACAGCCAGATCTCCACTTCAGCTGCTTCCTATCCAGGTGTTCTTGAGTGGGACATCACAGCAAGCACTGAAAAGAATTCTTCTTCACTCGGAGACTTTACTCTGGCACTCACTGACCGCCACACAGCTGCCTCCTCCATGTTTCTGGCAGCCCAGTATGATAAAACTTCAGACGCCAAGAACATGGTCCCTCTACATCCATCGCTTTCTGCCAGCCTTGCTCAGGGAACACCATCTCAGATTCCAAATCAGGGGCAGAGCTGCCTGTCACTTCCCTGCCAGGAAGGAAGCCAGGTATATTACTATGACCAAGGCACACTGGGGTCTTTACTGTATGGAGAACTTGGCTCCTGCCCGCAATCCTACGGCTCGGCGTCATACACAGGAAGTCGGGCCTCTGGGCAACCAGAAATGGGAATGGGACCGAAGGAGATTCAGCCCACAAATATCCGACCACCAGCTTCCGCCTCTGCAGTCTGCCACCCTGTGTCTGCTCAACGCATCACAGAAACAAGTTTTCAAGGTGAGTATTAACAAACGCCAGAGAAAGTTGAAGAATGAGGTCGGCATTCAAAAATGGGGTCAAATCGACAGCTGGGAAGGGGTGTAGAGGCAGGTAGAATTTAGATCCTGAGCCTTTAATAACCACTACCTTCGCTCAGTGCCCTCTGTTTTTAGACTCTATATGAGAACACCTAGGGCTTCCCTGGTGGCGCCGTGGTTAAGAATCCGCCTGCCAATGCAATGCGGGGGACACGGGTTCGAGCCCTGGTCTGCGAAGATCCCACATGCCGTGCAGCAACTAAGCGCATGTGCCACAACGACGGAGCCTGCATTCTAGAGCCCGTGAGCCTCAACTACCGAAGCCCACGTGCCTACAGCCCATGCTCCGCAACAAGAGAAGCCACCGCGATGAGAAGCCCGCACACCGCAACCGAGAGTAGCCCCCGCTAGCCGCCAACTAGAGAAAGCCCGTGCACAGCAATGAGAGACCCAGTGCAGCCAAAAAAATAAATACGTAGAATAAATAAGTTCAAACAGTAAATAAATACATAAACATAAATTACAAAAAAAAAGAACACCTAATGCAGGTGGGAAGGTGGGAGGGCCACTGTAGAGGTCATCTATGCTACATGTACAAGAACCCCGAGAGCACACCAATCGGTACCACACTTTTCACTGCTGTAGCCGATCATTCCCCCTGTACTGCCACACTGTAGCACTCCCTTCCCTCATCTACTGCTATAGTCTCTTCGGAAGGTGTTTCAGAACTCTTGTTATCAGAGTGCCAGTTGAACTGTCCTCACTTCCGTCATTTATACCAGGATTGAAGACCTTGTGGTCCGAGATCCTGTCCAGAGAGCAAGCAGGCTAAGACTCTGTCTTTGTTGATGTATTTCATCAGCAAGGGCTCTACCCCCTCTCCTAGTTCATGGTGTGACGTGTTCTTGGCCTCTCGGGAAAGTGGGGAGAATGGAAAGGACCCTATATGAGAATGCTAGGCTTTGTAAAACATTTCAGGTTTTTAAAAATAAGACTCATTTTGTATTGGACTTATAACAGTCCTATGAAATACAAAGCGAGCCGAGAATCAGTGACAGGAAAGGCTCACCAGTAAGAATTACAACAGTCACCGCTTACCTCGTAGCATAGGGCACTGTCCATGATCCTTAAGAAGAGTTAGTAGAAATGCCTTGCCCATCTTGCCCCTGAACCCCTTGAAAGGTACATGACTGCTGTGTTGGTGTTTAGGGGGAGCATCTCACTTACCAGGGACTGACTTCTCCCTTGATCCCTTTGTAGTGATGGAGACCTCCCCCCTGGTGATGAAAAATTCCCTGGGATTGCAACCTCCAAGCCAGACGTTTTGTGTGACACAAAGTCAAGAACTCCCCGAGTCCTGCAGTAGCAGAAACAGCCACATACTTGAGAGTAACCCACCATCTGAACTTGGGGACATTTCAGTGACAGCTCCAGTCCAGAGTGCCAGGCGTCTCCTGGCCCTGCCTCCAGCTCCAAGCCAGGGACAAATAGAGAGTAAGCACGTGGATGATATCAAAACCAAGCTTTCAAAGCCTCTGGATGCCTACCAGATCCCAACAGAGAACCAAGATCCTCCACTACTCCCTTTAGGAATCCCTGATAGTCACCAGCCGCTGGCCTGCACCGATCCCCTCAGCCAAGAGGAGCAGCCTGGTTCTGAAAATGCTGATCTGGGAGAGAACAGCCGGAGTCGTCAGGACCTAGGGACACTTGAAAATGGGATTGAACCTAGCAGTGGTCTTGCAGACATTACTACACTGGCGGAGGATATTCACCTTCCCCAGCTCTTTAATCCTTTGAAAGATCTTGGTCAATCCCAAGGTCCCAACGTGATCAAAGCTAAAGACACCAGAGCCATTAAGGTGAATCAGGTGCAGGAAAAGCCAAGTGTCATAAAGGTTCCCTCTGATCAACCCAGGAAGAACAAACAGAAAGCCTCTGAGCCTATCAGTGGCGCTCCCAAGGCCAAAATCCAGCCAAAGAATCCAGAGTGACTGTTAGGGGGAGAAGTGGTTATATGCCACGCTGCAGTCAGTGACAGGGCTCCTGTGAACACGGCCAAGCACTCTCAAGGCAAACCTCAGAAAGCTGCATCCAGAAAGATCAGCAAAACGAAGAGCCACGGGCAGGAAAAGACCAAAAGGACCAGAGGGAGAAACAAGGCTGAAGAGAACAAGCAGTCAGGGAACAAAGTCAAGGCAGAAGAGAAGCCAGCAATCCCCCACACGAAGCGAAAGGAACACCAAACTGAGCTTCTCCAACAGAGCTTTCAAAAGCCTCGAACCTCCCTTGGCGTGCGCATGCTGGAGTCTGTGAAGGTTCTTCATGCGCTGGGGAAGAAGAATGAGACGAAAACTGGGCTCTCTTCCTGTCGGCTCTTGGGAAAGTCAAGCAACCCCAAAGACCCCCAGCCACCTCCAGCTATCCAGCCATGGCGGCATACCCCACGTGAGGGGAAGGGTCCTGAGAAAACGCAAGTCCAAGCCCAGAAACCAGACAGCAGTGCTGAAACAGAGTGTCCATCTCCAGCCCAGTATGAGCGGCCTCCTCCTGGGAAGGTCAAGTTGATACCTCTGCCTTTTTCTGCCTGGGACAAGCCTCAAGCTCGACCCGCTCCTCGGAGGCCACAGTCTCTGGCCTCACATCGGCCTGCTGGGGCTTACCGTGCCCAGCCTGGTTCTACTGACTCAGCTCAACCTGCTGCAGTCAATTCATCCCAGCCAGCTCCTGCCTCTTTGCCAGGCCCCGCCAAACCAGCTCAGCCAACTGTGACCAACCCAACCCAACCGGCTTGGACCAACCGTACCCAGCCTCGTGTCCCTCAGTCTGCTGCTCCTAGGCCTGCACCCTCCAAAACTTCATCTGGCGCTCCTCTCCAGCGGGAGCCTGTTCCCCCTGCTGTGAATAAGCGCCAGTCCCCACCCAAGCTCCAAACCCAATTTCTACTCCAAGACTTCAGCAAGCAACGAGTTCCATGGAGGGAACCCAACGTGCCTGAGCCAGTCATGTCAAAGCCCATCGAACAAGAGCAGAGGCCAGAGCGAGAGGCCATGAAGAGGCGGGCTCAACAACAACGGGAGAATGCTGCCGGATACACCTCTTCGGGCAAGCTGCAATTTTTCACCGAGAGGGAAAACGAAATGGAAATTGCCGACTACTACGGATACGTCAAGTGAGAGCTGCTAGGATTCTTGGTGCCACCTTGGCTACCAGCTGTTCTTCCATACACAGGTAAGATAGGTATAGAACTGAATAAGTAAATGGAATACAATTAATAGACGAGTAACAAACCTTTCGAATTTTCAGATGCTGCTAACTGGGGCGTGAGAAAGGAAGGACTGAAAGTTGGATGGGAGAATGAAGGAAAGGGGTAAAAACTGAGCAAAGAGGAAGGAACTTGGCCCAGGGCTAGGAAGGCCAAAAGAGACGTATGGATTTAGGAAAGGAAGCAGGAGCGAGGATGAAATGGCAGAAGTAAAAAGCAGGGTCAGAGGTCTGGGTTGAAAGAACACAATTGGAGTAGAGTTGAAGGTGACAGAAGATGAGTCTAGGTTTACTAGGAGAAATAGAAAAAGTCTCTCGGGGACGCTGGCCTTAAGTCTCACAACCACCAGATAGGTATTTCAGAAAACAAGAGGTTCAGGACACATCTCTGAAAGGTCTGAGTTGCCTTATTCAGGTGTGACTGTAGTGGGGGAATAGGGAAATCTACCAGAGAAGTGGCTAGGGCTCAGAGTTATCCTAGGGGCAGCTGACGACAGGGGCAGAGCCAAGGGAACTGCTGGATCAGGAGGCCCACGAACAAATCAGGGGCATAGCCGCCTGTCACTTCCCTGCCAGGAAGGAAGCCAGGTATATTACTGTAACCAAGGCACACTGGGGTCTTTACTGTATGGAGAACTTGGCTCCTGCCCGCAATCCTACGGCTCGGCGTCATACACAGGAAGTCGGGCCTCTGTGCAACCAGAAATGGGAATGGGACTGAAGGAGATTCAGCCCACAAATATCCGACCACCAGCTTCCACCTCTGCAGTCTGCCACCCTGTGTCTGCTCAACGCATCACAGAAACAAGTTTTCAAGGTGAGTATACAGACGGCAGAGAAAAGTTGAACAATGAGGTCAGCATTCAAAAATGGGGTCAAATCGACAGCTGGGAAGGGGTGTAGAGACAGGTAGAATTTAGATCCTGAGCCTTTAATAACCACTACCTTCTCTCAGTGCTCTCTGTTTTTAGACTCTATATGAGAACACCTAGGGCTTCCCTGGTGGCGCCGTGGTTAAGAATCCGCCTGCCAATGCAATGCGGGGGACACGGGTTCGAGCCCTGGTCTGCGAAGATCCCACATGCCGTGCAGCAACTAAGCGCATGTGCCACAACGACGGAGCCTGCATTCTAGAGCCCGTGAGCCTCAACTACCGAAGCCCACGTGCCTACAGCCCACGCTCCGCAACAAGAGAAGCCACCGCGATGAGATGCCCGCACACCGCAACCGAGAGTAGCCCCCGCTAGCCGCCAACTAGAGAAAGCCCGTGCACAGCAATGAGAGACCCAGTGCAGCCAAAAAAATAAATACGTAGAATAAATAAGTTCAAACAGTAAATAAATACATAAACATAAATTACAAAAAAAAAGAACACCTAATGCAGGTGGGAAGGTGGGAGGGCCACTGTAGAGGTCATCTATGCTACATGTACAAGAACCCCGAGAGCACACCAATCGGTACCACACTTTTCACTGCTGTAGCCGATCATTCCCCCTGTACTGCCACACTGTAGCACTCCCTTCCCTCATCTACTGCTATAGTCTCTTCGGAAGGTGTTTCAGAACTCTTGTTATCAGAGTGCCAGTTGAACTGTCCTCACTTCCGTCATTTATACCAGGATTGAAGACCTTGTGGTCCGAGATCCTGTCCAGAGAGCAAGCAGGCTAAGACTCTGTCTTTGTTGATGTATTTCATCAGCAAGGGCTCTACCCCCTCTCCTAGTTCATGGTGTGACGTGTTCTTGGCCTCTCGGGAAAGTGGGGAGAATGGAAAGGACCCTATATGAGAATGCTAGGCTTTGTAAAACATTTCAGGTTTTTAAAAATAAGACTCATTTTGTATTGGACTTATAACAGTCCTATGAAATACAAAGCGAGCCGAGAATCAGTGACAGGAAAGGCTCACCAGTAAGAATTACAACAGTCACCGCTTACCTCGTAGCATAGGGCACTGTCCATGATCCTTAAGAAGAGTTAGTAGAAATGCCTTGCCCATCTTGCCCCTGAACCCCTTGAAAGGTACATGACTGCTGTGTTGGTGTTTAGGGGGAGCATCTCACTTACCAGGGACTGACTTCTCCCTTGATCCCTTTGTAGTGATGGAGACCTCCCCCCTGGTGATGAAAAATTCCCTGGGATTGCAACCTCCAAGCCAGACGTTTTGTGTGACACAAAGTCAAGAACTCCCCGAGTCCTGCAGTAGCAGAAACAGCCACATACTTGAGAGTAACCCACCATCTGAACTTGGGGACATTTCAGTGACAGCTCCAGTCCAGAGTGCCAGGCGTCTCCTGGCCCTGCCTCCAGCTCCAAGCCAGGGACAAATAGAGAGTAAGCACGTGGATGATATCAAAACCAAGCTTTCAAAGCCTCTGGATGCCTACCAGATCCCAACAGAGAACCAAGATCCTCCACTACTCCCTTTAGGAATCCCTGATAGTCACCAGCCGCTGGCCTGCACCGATCCCCTCAGCCAAGAGGAGCAGCCTGGTTCTGAAAATGCTGATCTGGGAGAGAACAGCCGGAGTCGTCAGGACCTAGGGACACTTGAAAATGGGATTGAACCTAGCAGTGGTCTTGCAGACATTACTACACTGGCGGAGGATATTCACCTTCCCCAGCTCTTTAATCCTTTGAAAGATCTTGGTCAATCCCAAGGTCCCAACGTGATCAAAGCTAAAGACACCAGAGCCATTAAGGTGAATCAGGTGCAGGAAAAGCCAAGTGTCATAAAGGTTCCCTCTGATCAACCCAGGAAGAACAAACAGAAAGCCTCTGAGCCTATCAGTGGCGCTCCCAAGGCCAAAATCCAGCCAAAGAATCCAGAGTGACTGTTAGGGGGAGAAGTGGTTATATGCCACGCTGCAGTCAGTGACAGGGCTCCTGTGAACACGGCCAAGCACTCTCAAGGCAAACCTCAGAAAGCTGCATCCAGAAAGATCAGCAAAACGAAGAGCCACGGGCAGGAAAAGACCAAAAGGACCAGAGGGAGAAACAAGGCTGAAGAGAACAAGCAGTCAGGGAACAAAGTCAAGGCAGAAGAGAAGCCAGCAATCCCCCACACGAAGCGAAAGGAACACCAAACTGAGCTTCTCCAACAGAGCTTTCAAAAGCCTCGAACCTCCCTTGGCGTGCGCATGCTGGAGTCTGTGAAGGTTCTTCATGCGCTGGGGAAGAAGAATGAGACGAAAACTGGGCTCTCTTCCTGTCGGCTCTTGGGAAAGTCAAGCAACCCCAAAGACCCCCAGCCACCTCCAGCTATCCAGCCATGGCGGCATACCCCACGTGAGGGGAAGGGTCCTGAGAAAACGCAAGTCCAAGCCCAGAAACCAGACAGCAGTGCTGAAACAGAGTGTCCATCTCCAGCCCAGTATGAGCGGCCTCCTCCTGGGAAGGTCAAGTTGATACCTCTGCCTTTTTCTGCCTGGGACAAGCCTCAAGCTCGACCCGCTCCTCGGAGGCCACAGTCTCTGGCCTCACATCGGCCTGCTGGGGCTTACCGTGCCCAGCCTGGTTCTACTGACTCAGCTCAACCTGCTGCAGTCAATTCATCCCAGCCAGCTCCTGCCTCTTTGCCAGGCCCCGCCAAACCAGCTCAGCCAACTGTGACCAACCCAACCCAACCGGCTTGGACCAACCGTACCCAGCCTCGTGTCCCTCAGTCTGCTGCTCCTAGGCCTGCACCCTCCAAAACTTCATCTGGCGCTCCTCTCCAGCGGGAGCCTGTTCCCCCTGCTGTGAATAAGCGCCAGTCCCCACCCAAGCTCCAAACCCAATTTCTACTCCAAGACTTCAGCAAGCAACGAGTTCCATGGAGGGAACCCAACGTGCCTGAGCCAGTCATGTCAAAGCCCATCGAACAAGAGCAGAGGCCAGAGCGAGAGGCCATGAAGAGGCGGGCTCAACAACAACGGGAGAATGCTGCCGGATACACCTCTTCGGGCAAGCTGCAATTTTTCACCGAGAGGGAAAACGAAATGGAAATTGCCGACTACTACGGATACGTCAAGTGAGAGCTGCTAGGATTCTTGGTGCCACCTTGGCTACCAGCTGTTCTTCCATACACAGGTAAGATAGGTATAGAACTGAATAAGTAAATGGAATACAATTAATAGACGAGTAACAAACCTTTCGAATTTTCAGATGCTGCTAACTGGGGCGTGAGAAAGGAAGGACTGAAAGTTGGATGGGAGAATGAAGGAAAGGGGTAAAAACTGAGCAAAGAGGAAGGAACTTGGCCCAGGGCTAGGAAGGCCAAAAGAGACGTATGGATTTAGGAAAGGAAGCAGGAGCGAGGATGAAATGGCAGAAGTAAAAAGCAGGGTCAGAGGTCTGGGTTGAAAGAACACAATTGGAGTAGAGTTGAAGGTGACAGAAGATGAGTCTAGGTTTACTAGGAGAAATAGAAAAAGTCTCTCGGGGACGCTGGCCTTAAGTCTCACAACCACCAGATAGGTATTTCAGAAAACAAGAGGTTCAGGACACATCTCTGAAAGGTCTGAGTTGCCTTATTCAGGTGTGACTGTAGTGGGGGAATAGGGAAATCTACCAGAGAAGTGGCTAGGGCTCAGAGTTATCCTAGGGGCAGCTGACGACAGGGGCAGAGCCAAGGGAACTGCTGGATCAGGAGGCCCACGAACAAATCAGGGGCATAGCCGCCTGTCACTTCCCTGCCAGGAAGGAAGCCAGGTATATTACTGTAACCAAGGCACACTGGGGTCTTTACTGTATGGAGAACTTGGCTCCTGCCCGCAATCCTACGGCTCGGCGTCATACACAGGAAGTCGGGCCTCTGTGCAACCAGAAATGGGAATGGGACTGAAGGAGATTCAGCCCACAAATATCCGACCACCAGCTTCCACCTCTGCAGTCTGCCACCCTGTGTCTGCTCAACGCATCACAGAAACAAGTTTTCAAGGTGAGTATACAGACGGCAGAGAAAAGTTGAACAATGAGGTCAGCATTCAAAAATGGGGTCAAATCGACAGCTGGGAAGGGGTGTAGAGACAGGTAGAATTTAGATCCTGAGCCTTTAATAACCACTACCTTCTCTCAGTGCTCTCTGTTTTTAGACTCTATATGAGAACACCTAGGGCTTCCCTGGTGGCGCCGTGGTTAAGAATCCGCCTGCCAATGCAATGCGGGGGACACGGGTTCGAGCCCTGGTCTGCGAAGATCCCACATGCCGTGCAGCAACTAAGCGCATGTGCCACAACGACGGAGCCTGCATTCTAGAGCCCGTGAGCCTCAACTACCGAAGCCCACGTGCCTACAGCCCACGCTCCGCAACAAGAGAAGCCACCGCGATGAGATGCCCGCACACCGCAACCGAGAGTAGCCCCCGCTAGCCGCCAACTAGAGAAAGCCCGTGCACAGCAATGAGAGACCCAGTGCAGCCAAAAAAATAAATACGTAGAATAAATAAGTTCAAACAGTAAATAAATACATAAACATAAATTACAAAAAAAAAGAACACCTAATGCAGGTGGGAAGGTGGGAGGGCCACTGTAGAGGTCATCTATGCTACATGTACAAGAACCCCGAGAGCACACCAATCGGTACCACACTTTTCACTGCTGTAGCCGATCATTCCCCCTGTACTGCCACACTGTAGCACTCCCTTCCCTCATCTACTGCTATAGTCTCTTCGGAAGGTGTTTCAGAACTCTTGTTATCAGAGTGCCAGTTGAACTGTCCTCACTTCCTTCATTTATACCAGGATTGAAGACCTTGTGGTCCGAGATCCTGTCCAGAGAGCAAGCAGGCTAAGACTCTGTCTTTGTTGATGTATTTCATCAGCAAGGGCTCTACCCCCTCTCCTAGTTCATGGTGTGACGTGTTCTTGGCCTCTCGGGAAAGTGGGGAGAATGGAAAGGACCCTATATGAGAATGCTAGGCTCTGTAAAACATTTCAGGTTTTTAAAAATAAGACTCATTTTGTATTGGACTTACAACAGTCCTATGAAATACAAAGAAAGCCGAGAATCAGTGACAGGAAAGGATCACCAGTAAGAACTACAACAGTCACCGCTTACCTCGTAGCATAGGGCACTGTCCGTGATCCTTAAGAAGAGTTAGTAGAAATGCCTTGCCCATCTTGCCCCTGAACCCCTTGAAAGGTACACGACTGCTGTGTTGGTGTTTAGGGGGAGCATCTCACTTACCAGGGACTGACTTCTCCCTTGATTCCTCTGTAGTGATGGAGACTTCCCCGCTGATGAAAAATTCCCTGGGATTGCAACCTCCAAGCCAGACAGCTTTCCTATGGAATGACAGAGAACTTGTCAAGGTGAAACACCAGTCTGCGGGAGAAAGGGAAGAAGAGAATGATGGAAATCGTTTCTGGGAAACTATTTTTACATTATGTGTTGTTTGTTCCCGGTAAATAAACTGAAATCTTCTTAACAGTAAAACAAAATCTAAACCACTAAAGCCAATAATACAGGAGTATAACGTTCGAAAAAAATTTCTTTGGCTGCGCAGCATGTGGGATCTTAGCTCCCCAACCAGGGATTGAACCCACGCCTGCTGCATTGGAAGCGCAGAGTCTTCACCACGGGACCACCGGGGAAGTCCCAGGACTATCACTTTTAAAGGAGAAGGTACAAACCCCTCGGTTCTATGAACTGGAGATTTTTAGTAAGAAGTCAATATATTTGTTGTTAGGCACATTTTATGTTAGGCTGTCTCCCTGCACAGGATGCAGGCGCCTTGAGAATGGAAGTCATATCCCTCTATAGTACGTCCCTCTTCTTTCTGCTTTGCAGTTTGCTGCTCCACTTGTTCAACCCCACCTAGTAATAACCTATACTTCCCCATCTGGAAAACAGACAAAAGGCAACCAAACAACGCAAAGGTCTCAACAAATAAGGGGTATCCAAAACCAGAGATGGCCAGAACTTCTGTACCCCTGATGAAATAGTCCTCATACAAAACCTGATAATCAAATTCCTTAATGCTAGGAATCACAGTGAAAAATAGTATCTGAACTGACTTCTGTCAGATGAGTGAGAACTAAGGTTAATTCAGTGTATCTGAAGCATAGAAAGTGAGGGCAAAAGTGGCACAAGATGGGACTAGAGAAGCAGAGAGGATTCTAGACCACGCAGAGTCTTAAAGGCCAACAGTGTGTTTTCTATTCTCAAAACAATGCTTGTGAGCGATGTTTATGAGCAACGTTCCAACTTGCTTTGAAGGTTTCTTGTGTGAAGAGTGGATTGGAAGGAAACAAGATATATGGACACTAGTTAGGACCTAATCGCAACAGACAGGCAAGTTCAGTATTAGGAAGTTGAGGAAGAGCTGGCTGACAGATTCCAAAGAAATTCAGGAGATGAACTGAAGCGGGCTTAATGGGGTAGGAGACGGAGGAAAGGAAGGTCTTAGGGAATTCAAGGGTTTACTGCACACATGAGCAAAGTCTCAAAATTAATCATTTGAACGTACAGAGGCGGATCTCCCAAATGACACCGGTTAGGAAGCAACGGTACGCCCTTTAGAATTCCTAGAGACAACACAAATCAACTGTTTCGATGGAAAATTCGGCGGGACTCTTGATTTCCATGGGAATACAGAGAAAAGAGACACTGATCTGGCTTGCAGGTATATTTAGGAAGTTGTTAGCCAGACATCACCTACTAGTATCATGTAAGTAGGCCGTCCGAAGTAGGAAGGTTAGGGGAAAAACCTGGAGGAAAACTTAAAAGCTTAAGCCACACCTCTACACTACACCACCTTTCACAATTTCTTCTCAGATAAGCATCATCCCCATCAGTGAAGAAACTCGTACCTCATAATAGGAAAAACAGGCCTAAAGATTCAATGTGTGTCTTGGGAGGTCCCATCTATGCGATATCTTCCTGGGACCAGAAAAGGCCCCAGGAAGATCAATCTCTGCACCCCTGAAAGCTTACCACCAAGGAAAATGACTAGGTCCATAGATTGCCTCCCTCAAACCAGCTTACCTCACACATAGATCATTAGCAACTCCGCCCTTACTCACATTATCACAGTCACAAGAGTGGTTAGGGAGAAAAGCACTAACCAGGGGAACTAAAACAGAGGCAATCCAGGCCAAGCTGGGCTGGTGGCAGATATCTGCTCCTTACGCTCGGGTGCATAATGCGACTCACCACAGTGCCTTTTTCACAGACCCTTTTGAACGTTTCTCCACAGAATCCAACAGCTCAAGTTAGTTCATGACGCTTCAAGGTCAACAATCGTCAAGAGAAAAACATGCAATATGTCTTACAATGTTGGATTCCTTACAAACAGGACAAGGAGATAACCATGTAGACAAAACCAGAGCATTTGAAAACATCTGTATTCTACAAACACACCAGTGAATGCTATAAATAAGGTACTATGACATAAAACAAAATGAAAACTAGATGTGAGACTGTTCTCTTCAGTGTACAGACTTCATGGCAGTTGCTGCACACTATCTAGCTACTTAGATCTTTAACTCTCTGTTCTGTTAATACCAAATGAGGCCCAAGTGTGTCAACCTGTTTCCCACAGAAACCAAAAAGTCTACATGCATCTCTTTTCTCCTGTGCCCTTTCACCTTACCTGCTCCCAATTCTCCACCAACGTCCTCCTCTTTCTCTAATTATTCTCCTCTTCATTTTGCTTGGCCTTGCCCCCAAGCATGCAAGACAGAGAGTCCTAGAGGTCCAAGATTCTAGAGTGGCTGTTTGCAAGGCGGAGGAGATTACAGTAACTGCCACACTGTATATACTTCTGTGCAAAGAAAAAGGGACAGTGTTCAGAATGTCTCTCACATATAACAAGAGCTGGAGATGGCAGGATACCTGTGTGGCCCAAGGAACTAGAGCTAGCAAATTATGGGCCAAACAATTGCAACCAAAGGCTGGAAGAGGAAAGGTCTGCAACCAGCTCTGTCTCCTAGCTCTCTGGTATTTGCTGCCAACGGGCAGAGTCTATTTCGTGAAGCATCAAGCACTGAAAAGAAGACTCCTGCTGCTGGAAGTTGACAGGAAGTAACGTCCAATGCAAGATCAAGGCTTGTCCTCGAAGCAATGCCCATAATGGAAGAAAAAAAAAAAAGAGAAAGCGGAAGAGAAACGTTAAGTCGCAAGTCCAACCTGGCCCCCAGCCTAGCCTAGCCCAGCCCAAGGAAGGTAGGAGTCAAGGAGAAGAAACTAAAAGAGAAGAGCCTTGGACCACAACATTCTCCACAAGGTACACTCAAGAAACTTCACCCTACTCTTGAACCAAGTTACAAAAAGAGCTTCTTAATCCCTACTTTGGCTCCTTAAAAGCTGCTATCAGTTCACTCATTAGACACATATGATTTCAGAACAACTGTAATAGTTCAAACTAGATGGCTCTTTCCTTCCTAAGGATTATTAATTAAATAAGATCTATATAGCTCTAAGTATATGATACATAAAATAGAATACTCTGTAGAATATAAGTAACTCTTAGTTCAGTGTATTAATGAACGTCTGTAAGAAATGTGGCAATGATTTCCCTAATGGAAGAGCCTGGGGGAGGTAAATCTGTCTTCTAGGATTTCCTCCCCAGAGCTCAGAAACTCAGGTGTTGTTTTAGCTCTCCTACACTCTCTTCACCCAAGCCCGCCTTCCTGTTGGGGATCGGACCTCCCTACTGGCTCTCTCATACCTTTCAACTGCCTGCTTTGTGACATCACTCTCCTACCAAACCTACTACCACTTGGTAGAGCCTTGGGGTTTCCGTGGAGCTGTTTGGACCAGTAACCAGTGACCTCTGTACTGGACACGTGCGCCGTTCAGCTGCAGCCACTCAGACATCCTCTAGTGTTGTCTCCTCATCCCTTGTACCTGCAGTGGATGCTTCCTCTTCTCTGACCATGTCAGGTAAGAAAAGAAACTTTGGAAAGTTTTGCGTTCGATTTCTTTTGCCCCTAAATTGAGTAGGAGATTCAAAATAGCATGGAATAATGAGGGAAAGTATTGAACTACACGTCTGGAGACCTAATTTCACTTTTGACTTTGACGTTTACTATCTGTGTGACTTTGGACAAATCACTGGCTGTCGTCTCACAAAGCCTGTTGCTTTCCTTAACTGTTACGTTAGGATACCACGTTGGGTTGATCACTCTGATCCCCTTCTTTTCCAGTATTGAGCCTTAAAGGGTACCCATGTAGAAAACGAAATCAGACACTTCTCAAGAGTGTTTCAACAGAAACATAGAAAAGCCAGGGGACATAGAAAACTAGCAATATATACCAAGATGTTTCATCTCTAATGGTCTCCCTCCACTAGGATTTCGACTAGTTGAAAAGAGAGAATAGGGAGAGAGGATGGAGAGTACTGGGCTCTACAGGGAGGCACAGAGTCGAGCGTAAGGAAGTTTAGGATGGTTTTCATTAGCACAGGCCAACAGGCACCAAGAGATGGGAGAAAATGTAAGAATGAAGAGGGAAAGCATAGAGGAGCTCTCAAGAAAAACGGAGTTTGCAATGGAATGCTGATGGGAACCAAAGATTTTCAATTAAAGCAGAAACAGCACAGAGGGAAACCTGCTCAGAGCAGGGCAAAACCAAGTTGATGGTAGCAAACCCTTACATTAACAGACTAAGAAGGAAAGTAAGGCCAGAACAGGGGATCACCAGGAAAGGCAGCTTATCAGAAAAGTCATACTCCGTTTTCTTTCTTTTATTGCCTCTCTGAATACAGTTGGCCACTTGACAGTTTTGAATATAAACATTTTAGAAATACGTTTTAGAAATGATGCCTCCTATAAGCAAGCAACCACAGTGGTTATCTAGGGGGCTGCTTTTCAGTGTTTTATTCTTTCTAATTTTTAAACTAGGTAGACATTTCACCAATTCAACATTTTAAGTGATATCTTCTAAATTGAATCAGAAGGACTATTTTCCTTTGTGTGATATGTAGGTTCTAAGGCAAGGCTGCTTTTCATTTTTACAGTTATTTCCTTCCTAACACAGAGAGCACATTGATCAACAGCCATCGTTCGCTTGTAGAGCTTAGCTACCGAAGAAGAAGAAGAAAAAGTCAAGCCCCACATCTCTAATTCCCCCCACTTAGGGAATTCCCTGGCGGTCCAGTGCTTAGGACTCGGTGCTTTCACGGCCAGGGCCACGCGGCGCGGCCAAAGAAACAAAACAAACAAACATCCACGTTTATCGAAAACCATATTGTGGAGTCCTGTGGATTTTCTTACATTTGAAAATCTTTTTTAATTGGATTCTAGGCATGATGGTTTTTTGAGGTTTTGGGATGCCATCTTCTTGGATGCTGAAGATGATTCTAATCTAAGTTCTAGGATAAATCCCAAAACCTTCCTGATACATTTTAAGCTTCCTTTCTGCTTATTATATAAGCTATATTCATTGAAATATATATTTCCCCTAGGCTTAATACCTCTTACTTGCTGGGTAAAAATATGAAGGAGCACAATAATGAAACTCTTTTACACTTATTATTTTGCTGTCTGCTTCGTACCGGTTTTCATTGAAATACTTGTCTATATGTGTTGTGGCTACCTATACATGCACATTTATTGCATTCTGTTGCTTGTTATGCATTTTTTACTGACATACCTTCTCTGTCTGTATGCATTGGCTAGGAATTCATTCACCTCTATCACCTCCATCGTGTTTTCTGGTTAACAGTATTCACTAAAATAGAGTGGGCAAAATTCACTTTCATAATATTGCATGGATGGTACAGAATGCCATTTGTTAGTAAATTCATTAGGCTTCGATACTTGCCACATACCCCAGTTTTCATTAATATCTATGGATTTCTTTTTCGTTAACGTAATATGCTTGTCATGATTTTTCTTTGTCTTTCTAGAACTTATTGTATCTTCCTCCATATAAATCATACGCAATAGATCAGCTTATTCATCTATTAATTATTACTGCTATTATTATTGGTGGTGGTGTTATAACCACTTTATAGGTGAGTAATCTGAAGTAATCAGATAACTTTTCCCTTTCCAAAAGCACTTAAGAAATCCACTTTCGGGTAATCATTTTGAGGTAGGATGAGAAACCAGGCTTGAAGAGGGCAAAAATGACTCTTTCAATTCACCAGTTGGACTGAGCTGTACGTCACCTCTAGGTAATAGCGTGGGAACTGCACAAGCAAAGGGAGACACTGAAGACGACAATGGTAATAGCCGTACTGTTTTCTAATGGACAAAAAAAATGCCTATATTATAAGTTCTATTTCTCCTGCTTTCTGGCAGTATCATGCTCAGAGTGGAGTCCTGGCAAGGAAGTCAGGATACTTAGGTTCTGAAACCTGGTAATGATACTAACATAATGAGAGAACTTGAACAAGTCAACCCGACCTCTCTGAGCCTCAGTTTCCTTACTCACGAAATGAGACTGAGAACATCGAAGTTCTCTAAGGGCCTCCTAGTTCTAAAATGCTTCCAGTCTAGGAAATAGCATAGAAGTCAATACGAGTGCAGGCTGAAGGGAAAGACAGGGCAGGGAGAAGGTTGCTTCCAGCCTAGAGAACAATCTCTGAACCACACCACTTGGCTCTTCTGCCCGTCTGTGCCCAAGATGGGAGCACAGGCAGTGAATAGAGAAGAGTGGAAAACTGCTCAGTCCTTACAGCCATCATCAACTGTCTGATTTTGGGTTTCTCAGGAAGTAGTGATAGTAGAGGTGTCCTGATAGCAAGAACCTTCAGATGATGCCGTTCCTCAAACGTAGTGAGAATTTCTCAACCTCCCTGAGTTTTTCATGACCCTCTTGTTCTTACAGAAAATTTCCAACATCCATCTCTACTTGGAACTCTAAATTCTCTGCAGCATTCTCCTCCTGTGGTGAGCAATGCAACTTCCCTAACACGAAGTGTCTGCAACTTCTCCAGAGTCTCTGCCCCTGCCGTCAGTTCGGCATCGGCTACCGGTACCCCTTTCCAGACACTCATGGGTAGTGCCTACCTTTACCAACATTCTAGCACGACTATGTTATCTGGAGTTACTGACCACAGCCAGATCTCCACTTCAGCTGCTTCCTATCCAGGTGTTCTTGAGTGGGACATCACAGCAAGCACTGAAAAGAATTCTTCTTCACTCGGAGACTTTACTCTGGCACTCACTGACCGCCACACAGCTGCCTCCTCCATGTTTCTGGCAGCCCAGTATGATAAAACTTCAGACGCCAAGAACATGGTCCCTCTACATCCATCGCTTTCTGCCAGCCTTGCTCAGGGAACACCATCTCAGATTCCAAATCAGGGGCAGAGCCGCCTGTCACTTCCCTGCCAGGAAGGAAGCCAGGTATATTACTATGACCAAGGCACACTGGGGTCTTTACTGTATGGAGAACTTGGCTCCTGCCCGCAATCCTACGGCTCGGCGTCATACACAGGAAGTCGGGCCTCTGGGCAACCAGAAATGGGAATGGGACCGAAGGAGATTCAGCCCACAAATATCCGACCACCAGCTTCCGCCTCTGCAGTCTGCCACCCTGTGTCTGCTCAACGCATCACAGAAACAAGTTTTCAAGGTGAGTATTAACAAACGCCAGAGAAAGTTGAAGAATGAGGTCGGCATTCAAAAATGGGGTCAAATCGACAGCTGGGAAGGGGTGTAGAGGCAGGTAGAATTTAGATCCTGAGCCTTTAATAACCACTACCTTCGCTCAGTGCCCTCTGTTTTTAGACTCTATATGAGAACACCTAGGGCTTCCCTGGTGGCGCCGTGGTTAAGAATCCGCCTGCCAATGCAATGCGGGGGACACGGGTTCGAGCCCTGGTCTGCGAAGATCCCACATGCCGTGCAGCAACTAAGCGCATGTGCCACAACGACGGAGCCTGCATTCTAGAGCCCGTGAGCCTCAACTACCGAAGCCCACGTGCCTACAGCCCACGCTCCGCAACAAGAGAAGCCACCGCGATGAGATGCCCGCACACCGCAACCGAGAGTAGCCCCCGCTAGCCGCCAACTAGAGAAAGCCCGTGCACAGCAATGAGAGACCCAGTGCAGCCAAAAAAATAAATACGTAGAATAAATAAGTTCAAACAGTAAATAAATACATAAACATAAATTACAAAAAAAAAGAACACCTAATGCAGGTGGGAAGGTGGGAGGGCCACTGTAGAGGTCATCTATGCTACATGTACAAGAACCCCGAGAGCACACCAATCGGTACCACACTTTTCACTGCTGTAGCCGATCATTCCCCCTGTACTGCCACACTGTAGCACTCCCTTCCCTCATCTACTGCTATAGTCTCTTCGGAAGGTGTTTCAGAACTCTTGTTATCAGAGTGCCAGTTGAACTGTCCTCACTTCCTTCATTTATACCAGGATTGAAGACCTTGTGGTCCGAGATCCTGTCCAGAGAGCAAGCAGGCTAAGACTCTGTCTTTGTTGATGTATTTCATCAGCAAGGGCTCTACCCCCTCTCCTAGTTCATGGTGTGACGTGTTCTTGGCCTCTCGGGAAAGTGGGGAGAATGGAAAGGACCCTATATGAGAATGCTAGGCTCTGTAAAACATTTCAGGTTTTTAAAAATAAGACTCATTTTGTATTGGACTTACAACAGTCCTATGAAATACAAAGAAAGCCGAGAATCAGTGACAGGAAAGGATCACCAGTAAGAACTACAACAGTCACCGCTTACCTCGTAGCATAGGGCACTGTCCGTGATCCTTAAGAAGAGTTAGTAGAAATGCCTTGCCCATCTTGCCCCTGAACCCCTTGAAAGGTACACGACTGCTGTGTTGGTGTTTAGGGGGAGCATCTCACTTACCAGGGACTGACTTCTCCCTTGATTCCTCTGTAGTGATGGAGACTTCCCCGCTGATGAAAAATTCCCTGGGATTGCAACCTCCAAGCCAGACAGCTTTCCTATGGAATGACAGAGAACTTGTCAAGGTGAAACACCAGTCTGCGGGAGAAAGGGAAGAAGAGAATGATGGAAATCGTTTCTGGGAAACTATTTTTACATTATGTGTTGTTTGTTCCCGGTAAATAAACTGAAATCTTCTTAACAGTAAAACAAAATCTAAACCACTAAAGCCAATAATACAGGAGTATAACGTTCGAAAAAAATTTCTTTGGCTGCGCAGCATGTGGGATCTTAGCTCCCCAACCAGGGATTGAACCCACGCCTGCTGCATTGGAAGCGCAGAGTCTTCACCACGGGACCACCGGGGAAGTCCCAGGACTATCACTTTTAAAGGAGAAGGTACAAACCCCTCGGTTCTATGAACTGGAGATTTTTAGTAAGAAGTCAATATATTTGTTGTTAGGCACATTTTATGTTAGGCTGTCTCCCTGCACAGGATGCAGGCGCCTTGAGAATGGAAGTCATATCCCTCTATAGTACGTCCCTCTTCTTTCTGCTTTGCAGTTTGCTGCTCCACTTGTTCAACCCCACCTAGTAATAACCTATACTTCCCCATCTGGAAAACAGACAAAAGGCAACCAAACAACGCAAAGGTCTCAACAAATAAGGGGTATCCAAAACCAGAGATGGCCAGAACTTCTGTACCCCTGATGAAATAGTCCTCATACAAAACCTGATAATCAAATTCCTTAATGCTAGGAATCACAGTGAAAAATAGTATCTGAACTGACTTCTGTCAGATGAGTGAGAACTAAGGTTAATTCAGTGTATCTGAAGCATAGAAAGTGAGGGCAAAAGTGGCACAAGATGGGACTAGAGAAGCAGAGAGGATTCTAGACCACGCAGAGTCTTAAAGGCCAACAGTGTGTTTTCTATTCTCAAAACAATGCTTGTGAGCGATGTTTATGAGCAACGTTCCAACTTGCTTTGAAGGTTTCTTGTGTGAAGAGTGGATTGGAAGGAAACAAGATATATGGACACTAGTTAGGACCTAATCGCAACAGACAGGCAAGTTCAGTATTAGGAAGTTGAGGAAGAGCTGGCTGACAGATTCCAAAGAAATTCAGGAGATGAACTGAAGCGGGCTTAATGGGGTAGGAGACGGAGGAAAGGAAGGTCTTAGGGAATTCAAGGGTTTACTGCACACATGAGCAAAGTCTCAAAATTAATCATTTGAACGTACAGAGGCGGATCTCCCAAATGACACCGGTTAGGAAGCAACGGTACGCCCTTTAGAATTCCTAGAGACAACACAAATCAACTGTTTCGATGGAAAATTCGGCGGGACTCTTGATTTCCATGGGAATACAGAGAAAAGAGACACTGATCTGGCTTGCAGGTATATTTAGGAAGTTGTTAGCCAGACATCACCTACTAGTATCATGTAAGTAGGCCGTCCGAAGTAGGAAGGTTAGGGGAAAAACCTGGAGGAAAACTTAAAAGCTTAAGCCACACCTCTACACTACACCACCTTTCACAATTTCTTCTCAGATAAGCATCATCCCCATCAGTGAAGAAACTCGTACCTCATAATAGGAAAAACAGGCCTAAAGATTCAATGTGTGTCTTGGGAGGTCCCATCTATGCGATATCTTCCTGGGACCAGAAAAGGCCCCAGGAAGATCAATCTCTGCACCCCTGAAAGCTTACCACCAAGGAAAATGACTAGGTCCATAGATTGCCTCCCTCAAACCAGCTTACCTCACACATAGATCATTAGCAACTCCGCCCTTACTCACATTATCACAGTCACAAGAGTGGTTAGGGAGAAAAGCACTAACCAGGGGAACTAAAACAGAGGCAATCCAGGCCAAGCTGGGCTGGTGGCAGATATCTGCTCCTTACGCTCGGGTGCATAATGCGACTCACCACAGTGCCTTTTTCACAGACCCTTTTGAACGTTTCTCCACAGAATCCAACAGCTCAAGTTAGTTCATGACGCTTCAAGGTCAACAATCGTCAAGAGAAAAACATGCAATATGTCTTACAATGTTGGATTCCTTACAAACAGGACAAGGAGATAACCATGTAGACAAAACCAGAGCATTTGAAAACATCTGTATTCTACAAACACACCAGTGAATGCTATAAATAAGGTACTATGACATAAAACAAAATGAAAACTAGATGTGAGACTGTTCTCTTCAGTGTACAGACTTCAT